>NW_017674357.1:0-2978 GCF_001879085.1 Nicotiana attenuata
TAATAGGTGAATAATCTGCTTCTAGAGGCTCATGTTCGTGATACCAAATTCTGTGGGCTATTTAGTATTTTATTTTGGGATTTTCGAATGTTAGAGATTATATCAGAATTTCCGCACTAAATTGGTATTATAGTAGTGAACATGTATTTATTTAATTAGATTATTTGGCTAAGGTTGTGTAAATGGTCGGGCTTGCCTAGCAATGTGTTGGGCGCCATCACGACCGGGGTTTGGGTCGTGACATGTATACTGTCACTTTTTATGAAAGAAAAAATATCCATAAAGTAAGTAGAGATTAACCGAACCACTAGTCTTGCCACTTTATTTCTTCTCTTAACAAAAATTAGAATTGCAGCAATAAGAGAAATCTTAATCTTTATTGATCTCGCCCAACTATGCCTTATAAAAGGACACGCGGACGTTGCAAATATAACCTGAGTATTTATGTCCAGAATCGAATCCACAGAGAATTAATCTATCAATTATTTTTGTTGGACTTACTAAATTCTTTATAATCAACTTCCCCAAACGTTATAAATAATAGTTGATGGTATTTCTAATAACTAAGATTGAAAGTAAATAAACAGCTGTAAACTAAATATGCTTGGGCTGTAAACAATAATGAGAAGGTTCTAAGGTAGTGATTTCCCCTATTGATGGAATCCTTTCCAGTATGTTTCATATAGATTCACCAAAACATCTCTATCAATCATGAGCACTCTTTTTACCGTAAATTTCTCCCGAGTAATCGCGATAATTTACTAGACGCACTCTCCGAGATACGCTAGCTGACTTTGTTTATTACAGCTCACTTTAGATTGCACCCAAGGCTTCGTTATCCCTAATCCCGCCTTTAAACCCGCAGTTATAGATCCCTCTTATACTTTGGGAGTGGTGTTGTTCAACAATTACCTAAATATGCACTCTCTTCCGAGTTATGCACACTAAATAGGCAAAGCTAATTGAGGATCCTGTCAATTAACTACAACAAACACGTAGTTGAACAAATAGAGATTAACTGGCAAACTATTTTAACATAATCAAGACGTTCATCCTTCAATAGGTTCCATCAAAACCTTAGACTAAAGTATTTAGCTACTCATAAAAATAACAAAAATCACAAAAGAATTCATATTCAAAGGTAAAAGAACAAAGAAGAAGATTAAAGATTGATGCTCAATGATCCTCCTTACCTCTTGCCCTTCCTTATGACGTTTTTCACTTCCAAAAATCATTCTCCTTCTTTCTTGGCCGGCTTCCCTTGTTTAATATAGGGTTTAGGGCTTAAAATCCCGTGTTTTGCACTTTGGTCCCTGAATTTTACGCGTCCTGCCGCGGTCCTACCGCGGTTACGCCAGGAGAGTGGCCTTCAGAATCTGCAGCAGTGTTCTGCCGCGGTCCTACCGCGGTAACGCCCTGTTCCGTTCGGAATTTGGAAAAACGTAAAACATGAAAGTTGTATCCCTTTGATTGAGCTTTCCAACCATATATTGCAGAGTCCAAATGGAGTTCTGAGCAAAACGTTATATCTATTTTACTAGATAGTGCGCAACATGCCTCCTCGAGTCTTCGTTCGTACTTAATTATCAAATTTGACCTCCGAATACGATCCCGGCATAATTCCTTGGGCTTTTACTCAGAATTCAAAGCTCCAAATCACTTGAATTCATTCCATAACATCTATATAGCTCGAAATCACTCCTACAAGGCATAAAACACACCGTTAGTGCAAAACACTAGCAATTAAAGCGCAAACTCAACTAAAGTGCAGTAAATTAGAGTGTAATAAGCGACTAAAATATGCAATTATAGCCTATCATCAACACCCCACACTTAAACCATTGCTCGTCCTCGAGCAATCAAACTACACATTTTTTTATAGACACGACCTTTTTAAACAATTCTCCTACGCAGCACACCAAGAGTATTTAAAATAGACTAAGCACAAAAGCGTAACATCTTCACCTCAAGATTTCACTCACAAGTGCCACGCATTATTCACAATTCACCTACTTACTCTAACATAGAGGTCACTGACATTACCTTTCCTTCATGAATCAAGTGCCCTCACACAATACAAGAGAGTAGTTCCACACAATAAAATTTAAGAACACTTAGGAACTCAAGATAGAGAGAATTCACTCACTCTTAGAAATATCATTCATATGCCACAAAAGATGCACCATAAGCTTGCCCGTAGTGTACTACTCCACTAATCGAGCTCATTCAATCTTGGATTAATTAGGACTTTATTTGGTTGTAATGTAGGCTACGGGACGGGTAGGATACGTTTAGATATAAGAGTGACTACACCTCCTTAAGCACTTTAATACATACATTTTAACATTTAAACCCCATACTTATGTCAAACAAAAATTCCACCTTCACATCATTGTAAATTACCCCATTATTCTTTAAGCACACTTACGTCAAGAGCCACCACTTATCAAGAATTTTTTTTTTCACAACAATCCAACTATATATTTTTTTTTCAATTCAAGTGGCTCTTCCTTTTTCAAAACAGTGCACCTTTCTCCTTATTCAATTAGTTCCACTCAAAAGCCAAACCAACCACCCCACACTTTAACTTTTACAAAGTTCATAACAACTCAAGTGCTCATGAGAGGTGAAAAGGTTCAAATAGATGATTAATTCAAACAATTGGGTAATGTTTGTAATGTGGTTGCCAAAGAAAAAGGATTATAGGCTCAAAGAGGTTAACTACGATACATAACAATTAGGTGGGTAAAATATACATATTTGGCTCAACAAGAAAACGCCTATATCACTTCCAAGACTGAACAACACTACTATTTCGCTTTGCAAAGACATAGGGCAAGTTCTAGGCATCAAATGCAATGCACTGAATAATGCAAAACCTTACACACACATGGCACATAAGTCACTCAGGATTGGATTCGTAGACACTCTAGTCAAAGCAGTTAAGCAAAGTTAAGATAATACAATTTAAGGTACTT
>NW_017674357.1:5207-63679 GCF_001879085.1 Nicotiana attenuata
ATATATATATATATATATATATTATTTGTATTTAATTAAAATAGTCAAATATAGAATAAAGTTATCATATACTATTGACATTTATTAGCTTGCCACTTGGCTTAACCATAATGTCAACTATATATGGTAACTTTCTTGCTTTAATATATATATATAGAGATTAATTAATATATATTTTTACCTTGTTTATCATGATAAAATAAATTAGTTTGATTTAAATAAATTTCTACAGTCAAATTTATGCACAACTAAAATAGGAACGAAGATTTGCAAGTAGGGGAGTATTATTTTTTATCATTATTACCATCATATTTGTAGTTTTTTTTTTTTTCAAATTTCATTTAGTGTAGCTTTATGCTTCTTTTTTTTTTTTTTTCGTTTTAGTCATAGAGGTTCAGCTCTAGAATATATTGCCAGGATATTATGTAAATACTCCATAAGATTTCGGTTTTTTGAGTTTATTTATGATATAACTTCTATTATAATAATTTTAAAACCCTCTACTAATGTTCAAAATATCTTATCTTTTTATTATCTTTAGTAAATTTAAAAATTAAAGAGTATTTTTACGAAATNATTATTACCATCATATTTGTATTTTTTTTTTTTTCAAATTTCATTTAGTGTAGCTTTATGCTTCTTCTTTTTTTTTTTTCGTTTTAGTCATAGAGGTTCAACTCTAGAATATATTACCTATAATTTCAGTGAGTTAAAGTCTTATCTTATTAATTCTACATGAAAAATTAATTTGAGGTGATTTATCTATAGATACAAAATAATATCCTCCTATAAATAATAAGAATTTTTCAAAAAAAAAATATGAGTATTAATTTTCCTTATCAAGTAATTAGAAAAGTTATTTATGTCGATAACACCAATATACTATTTTTGATAATACAACAATAGTTTATACTGTCACTTTTTATAAAAGAAAAAATCTCCATACAGTAAGTAGAGATTAACCGAACCACTAGTCTTGCCACTTTATTTGTTCTCTTAACAAAAAATAGAATTGCATAATAAGAGAAATCTTAATCTTTATCTAGTATTCTCATCGTCTCAATTTATTTGAGATATAAAACAAGAAAGAACATATTTAGCTTTTGATATGAGATGAGACCATAATAGAGGCGGATCCAGGAATTGATGGTTGCGGGTGCCATTGCATTTAATGTACAGTAACCAGGGGTGGCCCGACGAATTTTGTGGCCTAAAGCCAAACTTTATGAGGGGCCTTAACTTTTTAATTTTTTTTAATTACTTATTTGAAGTCTACTTTTTTAACTTTTCTCAGATACAAAGTTATTAATAATTTTCTTATAATCAATAACTCCTAATAAGTATTTCTCAATTGACAATATAGTTAATCCATTTAACCTTTCTTGGCCTAAAGCCAAACTTTATGAGGGGCCTTAACTTTTTAATTTTTTAATTACTTATTTGAAGTCTATTTTTTTAACTTTTCTTAGATACAAAGTTATTAATAATTTTCTTATAATCAATAACTCCTAATAAGTATTTCTCAATTGACAATATAGTTAATCCATTTAACCTTTCTTGTGATATTATTGTTCTTAGGTAAGTTTTATCAATTTTAATTTTGAAAACTTCTTTCCGCTGAAGCAACAGTAACATGAGTTATGAACACTATTCCATAAGCAATTTAGGCACTTGGAAAGGAATTAAATCTTTTTATTTGATTAAGTGTATCAATTAAACTGTTATCTTCTAATTGTACTATTTTCTTAATATTTTTTATTCAGAAAATAAATCTAGACCATCAATATCGAATTGATTACTATGCTTTAACGAACATTCAAGATTAAGGCAATATATTTTTCAAATTTCCAACAATTAGTGATCTTAGTTTTTACTGCCAAATAGAAAACAAAAAATATTTTCATATGTTTCGAATTATTCAAATCTATTGTGAAATAAAAAAATAGTCTTGTCTATTATTGATAAGTTAGGATTTTAACATGTTTATGCCCCTACTTGCCTATGCTTTGATCATATATTTGTACAAAATAGTCCCAAAAGGCTCACAGGTTGTGCTTGTTTGCAGGTTTGATCGACAAAGTGACGAAATGTCAAAGATCGGCTCAAAAAGGAGTGAAACCTGCTCAAGTATCAAAGACCAAGAAAGCTAAGGGAAGAAGGGCCTAGTGCGGACCGCGCAAAGTGGAATGCGGCCGCACTAGGTGGTTCAGAGAGTTGGTAAAATCAGGCTAGAGGAAACGCGGCCGCGGTCCATATCTAGCGGTCCGCGGTCAGGGCTCCGCGGCCGCACTACTCTTTTGTGCTGTCCGCGGTCAAGAGATTCAGAGAACTACAATTTTGCCAAGACAATGCCATGCGGTCCGCGGTCGTTATTGTGCGGACCGCGCCAACTCCCTCCGCGGCCGCGGTCCATTCTACGCGGTCCGCGGAGTCCAAGTTCAGAGAAGCCAAAGTTGAAGTCAAGGAGCCCAGTGTGGCCGCGGTCCATTTAGTGCGGCCCGCACTGACCCCGCAGGGGTATTTTTGTCCAGTTTTTCCAGCTTAGTATAAATAGAACATTTTACCATTTTTAGGTCATCAGTTATTTCCAAACTTTGGGCTGCGCTCGTGAGACTCATTTTGTAGCCATTTTTGGCATCTTAGCTTCAATTTAACGATAGATTCTTGTACTTTAATTTAGTATTTAATTAATATGTCTTGTTCTTCATCTATTTCTTCATTTTCTCCTTCAAGCATGAGTAGCTAAACCCATTAGCTAGGGTTGTGGCTCAACCCTAGTGTGGGTAATTGATGGGTGTTGCCATCTAGGGTTAGATTGACTATGGGTGTTTGCTATTTGGGTTGATTTTATGTTTTAGTCTATTAATTGGTGGTTGCAAACACTTTGTGCTTTGTGGATTTGACTCTTCTTGAGAAAGAGAGTCTAAGTCTCCAAAATTGACCCAACAAGGAATTGGGATGGACTCATAAGAAATGATAGTCCCAATTAACGGGTTAAATCTCGAGAGAGTAATCACCGTACTTGAACCCTAGTTGCTTGGTCTAATTTGCCTACCCATTTGGTTCGAGAGAGTCAAGTGGGCAAAATCACTCTCTCTACCGAGAGGTGTGAGAGTGGGTAAAATTGTGCAACGGTTATAGCATAAGCCCCAGTTATGTCAATCGAACCTTAGTAACATCTACCCGTCAATTAGCCACCTAGGTGATGTCACGACCCTAGTGCCCTTCTTCCCATTAGATACAACTTTAGCAATTATCTCGTAGCATAATCTAGTTTCAATTAGTAGTTTGATAATAGTAGTTTATAATTGAAAAATCCAAAAATATTAGAAGTGACATTTAGAACAATTACACGACTCTAATCTAGATAGATATCCAACTCCAATTTCTAGCTCTCTGAGGAATTCGATCCCGACCCTCATATCGGGTAAAAGCTATTGCGACCCTCTCTTCCTACTTTATAGTAGTGTGGAGTTGGCAGCGATCAACTTTTTGGAGCCGTTGCCGGGGAGCTAACGGTTTTGGCTATCTATTTAGTTAGTTTTGTGTGTTGTTCTTCTTTCCTTCTTATTTACTAATTTGTGTGCGTGATTACTACAGGTACAAAATGGCTTTAAACGCGAATGACCCTCTTGGAAACGTGCTTGCGGGGGAGGAGGTAGATGAAATTGGAGACGATGAGGTGCCTCTTGTTCCTCCCGGACGTGGACGAGGCCGCCAGGCTAATGCTAATGACAACGTTCCAGACCCTCCTCTGCCACCTCCAAGAGCGGTCCCTCGGGTGCTACCAAATCAAGGATATGCGAGTGCGATTGTCCCTCCCAGAATTCGGGCGGGCAATTTTCAGATAACTAATGTGATGCTGACCCTACTTGAGCAGCGTGGGTATTTCACGGGCGCTGCGGATCAAAATGCCTACAAACATCTAAAAGGGTTCGTGGATACATGTTGGGGTAGCAAGCAGACGAATGTGTCAGAAGATGCTCTTAGGTTGAGACTTTTCCCGTTCTCACTCCGGGAAAAGGCATTAGATTGGCTAGAGAGACTCCCCAATCATTCCAATACAACTTGGGACGAGTTGGCGGATAAATTTATTGCTAAATTCTTCTCACCCGGGCATATTGCGGCACTTCGAGGTGAGATATTGGCTTTCAAGCAAGAACCCACGGAACCTTTGCATGATATTTGGGAGCGATTTAGGACAATGGTGAAAGAATGCCCAAACAATGATATGACAGAGGCGATGATCCAACAAACCTTCTATCGGGGCATCAATACGACAAATCAATGCATAGTCAATCAATTGGCCGGGGGTAACTTCATGAGGTTGACTAATGACCAGGCTTGTGAGATTCTTGATGAGATGGCGGACACATCTTTCGCATGGCAAAGTAGGGCCAATGTTTCTCAAGGTGACCCTACAGTTATTCATTTGCATAAGGAGCTACATGACCATGGACAGGCTATAGCGGAGTTGACAACTACCATGAACCAATTGGCTAAGGCACAGTTGCAACAAGTCCAAAATCCTCGCCAAGTGAATGCCATGGAAAGTGTTAATTTGCTTACCAACAAGAGAAGGCAAAGAAGGCAACAAAATCAAGGGAATTCCGAACAATTTGATGATGAGTGTGAGGGGTTTCAAAATAAGGGCTATGATGAACAAAATGAAGAGTTACAATATGTTAACAACTATCAAGGCAATAGAGGCAACTCTTCAAACCAACAATGGCGACCTCAAGGTAATTGGGGCAATCAACAACAAGGCGGTGGTAATTGGAACAACAACAACCAAGGCGGTAATTGGGGGAACAACAATCAAGGCAACCAAGGGCAGTGGAATGGAAATAACAACAATTGGAACAACAACGGTCAAGGCAATTGGAGCAACAATGGAAACCAAGGCAATAGGGGGCAAGGCTTTCAAAGGCTCCCCATGTACCAACAACCGAACAATCCACCCCCATTCCCTTCTCAAGGATCTAGTTCTTCGGGTAATGATATGGGAAGAATAGAAATGATGTTCGAACAAATGATGAAGAAGAACCAAGATTCCGATGCTCAATTTGCTTTCCAGAATACCTCCATTCGGAATGTAGAGGTGCAATTAGGCCAAATCTCTCAATCGTTGAATACTCGCCCGAAGGGTGCTCTACCAAGTGATACGGTAGTGAACCCTAAGGGTGGGAACAATCACGTGATGGCGATTATAACAAGAAGTGGGAGAGGCGGTGATGTGCATGCCTCGAAAGATAAGCAAGTTGTGGATGATGATGTTGAGTTGCAAGAAAATGATATTCCTTTGGTAGTTGAAGATATGGTAGAGAATGAGGTGAACAATGATGTGAGGATTGACATTGATGAGGCCGAGGTGGAAACTCAAGAGGCCGTGAACCCGTCTAGGGAGCACATAATTGACATGCCGGAGCCGGTGGTGCCAAAAGCTAAGGCACCTTTGCCTAGACCACCTCCCCCTTATCCTCAGAGGCTAGCCAAACAGAAAAGTGATAATCAATTCAAAAAGTTCATTGACATAATGAAGAGCTTATCCATCAACGTGCCTTTGGTGGAGGCTTTGGAGCAAATGCCCGGGTATGCGAAATTCATGAAAGATTTGGTTACAAAGAAGCGTTCCATGGATTGTGAAACAATAAAGATGACTCACCAAGTCAGTGCGATAGTACATTCAATGACCCCGAAATTAGAGGATCCCGGTGCTTTCACTATCCCTTGCACCATTGGTAGTGCAGACTTTGCTAGAGCTTTATGTGATCTTGGGGCAAGCATCAATTTAATGCCCTTCTCAGTTTTCAAGACCCTGGGTATTGGGCCACCAAGGCCAACTTCCATGAGATTACAGATGGCAGATAAATCAATGAAGCGTCCTTTGGGTATAGTTGATGATGTGCTTGTCCGGGTGGACAAATTTATCCTACCGGTAGACTTTGTGATTTTGGACTGTGAGGTGGACTATGAGGTCCCAATTATTCTAGGGAGACCTTTCCTTGCAACGGGGAAAGCATTGGTTGATGTTGAAGCGGGTGAACTAACTTTTAGAGTGGGTGATGAAAAGGTTGTCTTTAATGTTTGCAAGTCTATGAAGCAACCCAATCGCACCGAAGTGTGCTCATTTGTAGACCTTGTCACAACTGTGATTGTGGATGATACAAGTTCTATGATTAATGTTGAAGACCCCTTGTGGTCGTGTCTCTAAATCGGGATGTCAACGATGATGCAAGTAGAGTGAAGTGCATAGATGCTCTACATGTTATGGAATCTTGTGAGCCCAGTAAATTGTCTTTGGATCTTGAAAACCTGGAAACTTTTGCAACCTAGGAAACCCCACCAACAAAGCCAATAATTGAGGAGCCACCGGTTGGAGTAAAAACCATTTCTTCCACACCTCAGCCCCACAATCTTTAAGCCCGAAATGATCTTGGAGGATGATGCAACGCCTTTCTTGGAGCATCAAAGAAGATAAAATGAAGCAGTGCATGCAATGGTGACATATCCTCATAATGTGTTGATTCATACAAGAACAGATACAGGTTGGCAAGGTTGCATAGACTATGGACAATTGAACAGAGTGCCCCTCAAGGATCTTTATCCCTTGCCATTCATTGATCGGATGCTAACCCAACTTGTTGGGCGTGCTTGTTATTGCTTCTTAGAGAGCTTGAAGAGAGGCGCTTCTTGATTTGAAGTGATGTGATGGTAACATACGCCGTGCCGCGACGTTGAATCAGGCGCTTCTTGGGAGGCAACCCATGTCTTTTTCTTCTTATTTTCTTTGGTTTTCTTGGTAGTTTAGGTTTGATTTTTGGACTAATTAGTTGTGAGATGTTGCAGGGATTGTGTTGATGTAGTGCAAATCATTTTGGACAAAATGAACAGTCTCTGAAGCTGCCAGTGCGGCTGCATTGCATTTCGTGTGGTCCGCACTGGTGAAAGCCATGTGAGGTGCTCTCTGAAGTTTGCCACCGCGGCCGCATTCCATTTTGTGCGGTCCACGGTGGACCTCCGTGGCCGCGGTCTGTTTTGTGCGGACCGCGGTGGTTGCCTTCTCAAGCTTCTTCTAAACAAACCCAGCGCGGTTCGCGGTTCGTTTTGTGCGACCTCGCTGGTAGGTAAGGTGAGGCCCACACCTTTTTCTATAAATGGAACCCAAGGGGCACTATTTACCCTTTTCGAACTTTCAACAATCAGACCCCTTAAAGCTACTGTTCATCGTATCATTGACCTTAATACTTGTTTGCATTGAATACTTGCATACAATCTTCGTAATCTGGTAACATTTCATGCATCTTTCATTGATTAATTTTATATTTTCATGCCCAGCAGTTTTAGCTTCTCTTTTTCTTCTCGTAGATTCTTCTTTTTCATTTATTTGTTAGCTTAGGGTAATTTAAATGTTGGGTTTGTGTGTTGGGCATTCATAATGGTTGGGCAAATGAGTAGGGACAAGTTAGGTGGAAAAATTGAACAAATTTACAAACCCTAACTCAGTGGTTAAGTGAAACACTCTGTGCGGCCCGCGGTCGCCTTTGCGCGGACCGCGGTGCCCTAGTGACTGGAAGTGAACCGTTGCCCAGCACGGCCGCATTGCACTTTATGCGGCCCGTGCTAGCCCACCGTGGCCCCGATCCCACTTTGTGCGGACCGCGGTGGGGAGATTCAGAGAAATGATTTCTGGGCCTTTGACCCTGTGCGGACCGCGGTGGCTTTTATGCGGTCCGCGGTGCCTCCAATGCGGCCGCACTCCTTTTTGTGCGGACCGCGGTGCACTGTTCTGCAACTGTTTGCTTTTGTTCTATAATTCATTTTCCACAACTAATTCACTGCCTCTGTTGATACTAACAAAGCTAGATGTGCGTGTTTGCAGACAATGGTTAGACAACAAAGAGGCAAAACACCAAAACAACCCAGGAGAGGTGGTTCCTCCCGAGGGGGCAAAGGAAAGAGGGTGGTAAAATTCACTCCCCAAGCTCGGGAGAACATCAAAAAGACCCGCAAGCTGATAAAAGCCGCAGATAGAGCTGCCTCCCAGTCCTCGGGGAGTGAATATGTGCCCTCTCAGGACATCTCCTCAGACTCAGTCCCAACTCACATTGTCACCGACTTTTGATTGACTGATGATACTCCTCCGCCATCACCCACTGTCCGACAGCCAATCAATGTTGTGAATGACTCATTTGAGGGCTCGGCATCCGGTAGTGGGGAATACTCCACCTCCCCCACAACTTCTTTGTCTGGGGAGAGTGCAGAAGGAGAAGAGGAGGAGGCACAAATGGGTGGTGAACCTCAAGTTGGCGGTGTTGAACGAACTAGAAATCCCACAGTTTGGGAGGATAGATTCGTCAACCAGGTAGCGTTCCACAAGTTTAGGGAATAGTGGCCACTACAAAAGCTAATTCTTGAGAGGAGTTTTATTGAGCGAGACCTTCTTCCCCTAAACCCAAATGTGCATAGACAGTTTCATACTCGAGTAGGTTGGGCACATTTTCAGAGTGAATGTGTAAAGGCAAATGAGCACATGGTCAAGGAGTTCTATAGCAATGTGGCCCACATCTTGAAGGGCACAAAAGTGACCAATGTGCGGAACAAAAAGGTAGTATTTACTGGGAAGGCACTCAATGAATATTTGGGGTTCGATGACGAAGATGAGACCCTTTACAATGAAAAGTTGGCAATGGGCGAAGAGGTTCGTCCGTGGTTAGCTTCATACTTGGCAATCCCAGGTACTGTTCCGGAGTGGTTGCAAGCAGGGACCAAAATATTTTGGAAGACTTTTAACTTTGAGGCTAGGGGGTGGTTGACATTTGTGTGCAGTCGGCTTGACCCAACTACTCATGATCAGACTATTCCACTTGCCCGGGCTGTTCTTGTTGCATCTATTATGGCAGGATATCCTATCAACGTGGGCAATGTTATGTCCCGCGTCATTTCTGCAGTAGGGCTTGAGCATGACCGGAACTATCCTTTTCCCAACACCCTCACTATGTATTTTCGGGATCTAGAGGTGGAGAAGAGACCTTTTGATATCAAGGTCAATCCTGTGGCTCCATTTTCGTGGTACAGTTTGAAGGGGCTAGATAACCTCAAGGACAAGAATTACAGGCCGCCTACCTCTACTCCAACTGGACAGTCTGAAGAGCCGGCTGCAGTAGAGCCCTCCACTGAGCCTGACTCCACCACCATTGAGTTGCCTCCGGGACCTTCCACCACTCCTAGTCCTTCCACCTCAGCTGGCCCGGAGATTCCATCCTCCCGGGACCATCCTATCACTGCCCAAAGACTGCACCAGACACTTCAGAGCCCGAACAACTGGATGTATACTGCTTCATCCAAGTTGTCCACTTTGACCTCCACCATTGTAGCTCAGTCAGCTCCTCTGCCAGTTCAGGTCCCACAGTCTATAGAGGATGCTTTGAAGAAGTTGCTTGATAACCAAGAGAAGATCCTTAGCACCCAGGCCGAGTTGGTAAAGGCAGTGGCTTCACATGGCAAGGCTCTCAAAGAGCTTGCCAAGGAGCACAAGAAGTTGCGCAAGACATGGGCTTCCAGGGAGTCCGTGAAGGAGCTCAGGGCGGATGTAGAGAGACTGAAGGCAGACCAGCTGGCTTTAGATTTATTATTTGAGGATCCAGCT
Source organism: Nicotiana attenuata (assembly GCF_001879085.1). Taxonomy (NCBI): domain Eukaryota; kingdom Viridiplantae; phylum Streptophyta; class Magnoliopsida; order Solanales; family Solanaceae; genus Nicotiana; species Nicotiana attenuata. The sequence continues at coordinate 14,857 of NW_017674357.1, forward strand.
CCAGCAGCAGTACCTGCAGCAGAGCCACAGCAGGAGCGGACACAGATGCTTCCCAAGAAAAAGAGGAAGCTCCCCAGTGCAGATGAGGAGATCATCCAGTTGGCAGACCCACCGGAGGCCTCCTCCAGTCAGCCACAGGATGCCCCTGATATTCAGCCTCGCCAGGTCCAGGCCCCAGTCCCAGCAGCTGAGCAGCAGGAGACCGGGAACCAGTCTGAGGTTCCCGCGCATACAGAGGACCCGGGGACCACAGATGATCCCATGCAGACGGACACGACTTAGGGAGTCTTCATATCCTTTCCCTATACTTTTTGATGATTATTTTGTTAGTTGGCATTGGGGACAATGCCAGCTTTTATTCGAGGGGGTGCGCCATTCATTTTTGGATGACTGTAAATATTAATACTATTTTATGCTTTCTTTTGATTTTCTGTTGTTCTGTATATAACTTTACATTTAGTTACTTTCATCGTACTTTTTATCTTCTTTTTGGGTCTGTATATAAAGTTACATTATTGTATATATTCACCCCTCGTTGTATATTCACTCCCTGTTTGTACATATTCATTCTATTTTCTATTTTTCGTAAAAAAAATTTCGTTTTTAGCTTCTTATATAGGCTCGTAGCTTTTTGTTTTGTTTTGACGTTTTTAATAAGCCTTTGGTTTTCTTAATGTCACGGTTCTTTCCAAAGGTGGAGTATTGTGTGAACCGGGTGGCTCTTCCCAATGATAGATGGCGTGACAACCTTCTTAAGGGTTTGAGTCCTTTTTTGTTTTTATTTTTGGTAGTTTATGGTTAAGAGTACCTCAAGCAAAGATTCACTTGGGCCTAGCACATTTGCCTTTGATCCCATGGTCAAAGACAAAATGTTGTGTTTAGGATGGTGAAAGTTGTGGCCTAGAGACTCTTGCGTTGACCAAACAATCATCATGTGGTTTTTCGGGACCATTGTGTGCTCAAATCATATCTAAGGTCGTTGTGGGCCCCCGACTCGATGTCTTTAGCAATCCCTTAGCTTGTGTGGTGAGAAATCGAATTGCGAGTCCAAGTCCCGAGCCATTGGTCTAGAACTTGCCCTGAATGTTTGTTGAGGCAAAATCCTAAGTGAAATTTGACTTGAGAAGTGATTATAGGCGCTCCTTGATCCAAATGATAGTTGAACAAATTCCATAGCCTACTAATGATATGATCCCTAGTTAACCCTTTTTGAGCCTTAGATCTTCTTCTTTCAAGAACCATGTTACAAGCCTATACCCGTTCTAAAGATACCCTCTCTTGGCACCCGACCTTTCCTTGAGCACATGGCAAAAACATAAGTTTGGGGGAGAGACGAAGATAACAACAAAGTGGTATGAGGCACAAAAATGAAGAAAAGGAAAGGCAATGAGAAAGAAAGAGAAGCAAAAAGACAAAAAGAATGCTCAAAGTGAGAAAGAATAAGAAGGGATTCAAGCAAAGTAAAAGAAAGAAAGGTGTGGAAAAATTGAAAAAAGAGAAAAGAATTGAAATGCATAAGAAAGAGTGACAATGTGTCTCTCTAACCCCTTGGAAGAGGTGAAATGACTCAAAGAGTCAAGTGAATTGTGCCAAATGAATCAAAAGAAGTGCTGAAGGGAAGATTGAACCCACTTGAACAAAAACATGTCCTACCCTCGCCCAAAAGCCTTCACAATGACTCCACAAAAGCCCTATATGATCTTGAGTCGAATGAAGCTTACATTAGTGGATACTTACATAAGGGACAAGCATATGGTGCTTAGAGCCGGACTTGCGACCTTTTCTTGAGAGAGATGAGTGAATTCCCATTAACCTCGATTTGTGTGTCAATACTCTAAAAAGGTGAGGTTTGCCTAGGAATAGTTGAGGATGTGTGAATTTGGGTTCCACAATGACCAAAGTAAGTGAAAGAGTTCGTTGATGCGTTGAGTCAACTCTTGATGCTCTTGTGTCACACTTGATCCATAGTTTTCAAAGTTTAAATGTTGTTAATAATCCATTTGTATTGAGGGTAATTGTTAGTCCCAATTGATGCTTGTTGAGGTTATGTTAGGTTAGTTGGAATTACTTGGATTTTCCTTTAAGGTGTGGGTCTTATTTTGTTCGCTTGAGGACAAGCAAAGGTTTAAGTTTGGGGGAGTTGATAAGTTAGGATTTTAACATGTTTTATGCCCCTACTTGCCTATGCTTTGATCATATATTTGTACAAAATAGTCCCAAAAGGCTCACAGGTTGTGCTTGTTTGCAGATTTGATCGACAAAGTGACGAAATGTCAAGATCGGCTCAAAAAGGAGTGAAACCTGCTCAAGTATCAAAGACCAAGAAAGCTAAGGGAAGAAGGGCCTAGTGCGGACCGCGCAAAGTGGAATGCGGCCGCACTAGGTGGTTCAGAGAGTTGGTAAAATCAGGATAGAGGCAACGGGGCCGCGGTCCATATCTCGCGGTCGCGGTCAAGAGATTCAGAGAACTACAATTTTGCCAAGACAATGCCATGCGGTCCGCGGTCGTTATTGTGCGGACCACGCCAACTCCCTCCGTGGCCGCGGTCCATTCTACGCGGTCCGCGGAGTCCAAGTTCAGAGAAGCCAAAGTTGAAGTCAAGGAGCCCAGTGCGGCCGCGGTCCATTTAGTGCGGCCCGCACTGACCCCGCAGGGGTATTTTTGTCCAGTTTTTCCAGCTTAGTATAAATAGAACATTTTACCATTTTTAGGTCATCAGTTATTTCCAGACTTTGGGTTGCGCTCGTGAGACTCATTTTGTAGCCATTTTTGGCATCTTAGCTTCAATTTAACGATAGATTCTTGTACTTTAATTTGGTATTTAATTAATATGTCTTGTTCTTCATCTATTTCTTCATTTTCTCCTTCAAGCATGAGTAGCTAAACCCATTAGGTAGGGTTGTGGCTCAACCCTAGTGTGGGTAACCATCTAGGGTTAGATTGACTATGGGTGTTTGCTATTTGGGTTGATTTTATGTTTTAGTCTATAAATTGGTGGTTGCAAACACTGATTTGTGCTTTGTGGATTTGACTCTTCTTGAGAAAGAGAGTCTAAGTCTCCAAAATTGACCCAACAAGGAATTGGGATGGACTCATGAGAAATGATAGTCCCAATTAACGGGTTAAATCTCGAGAGAGTAATCACCCTACTTGAACCCTAGTTGCTTGGTCTAATTTGCCTACCCATTTGGTCTCGAGAGAGTCAAGTGGGCAAAATCACTCTCTCTACGGAGAGGTGTGAGAGTGGGTAAAATTGTGCAACGGTTATAGCATAAGCCCCAATTATGTCAATCGAACCTTAGTAATTTTTACTGTCACGACCCGGATTTCCCACCATCGGGGGTCGTGATGGCGCCTACTATCGGAGCTAGGCAAGCCAAGCATTTAAACATTTTCTGACAACATCCCAACAATAATAATAATACGAGTCATTTAAATAAAAGCGGAAGTCTTTAAAACATTAATAACTGAAAACCCAAAGATGCGGAAGTTTAACATTTCTCTACCCAAGACTGGTGTCGCTAACTCACGAACTACTAAAGAGTGCTAAAAACAAGTCTGAATAGGAATACATCAAGGTTTGTCTCGGTACAAGGAAAACAAACTATAACAAAGAAAGAGACTCCGGCTTGCGAACGCCAGCTAGGCTACCTCGTAAGTCCCTGGACTGAAATCAGCTCCCGATCAATATCCTATTGCTGTGGTCCAAAAGTTGCTCCGGTACCGTGATCTGTGCAAAAGAGTACAGAAGTGTAGCATCAGCACAACCGACCTCATGTGCTGGTAAGTGCCTGGCCTAACCCCGGCGAAGTAGTGACGAGGCTAGACAGGACTACCAAACCAACCTGTGCAGTTCAATATATATATATATATATATATATATATATATGCAATAAAAGGAAAGAACAAAGAAATTAAACAGTTAAGAGGGAGGGGAACATACTATGGGGGGAAATACAGTCCGGATATAAAGTCAACAATTTAAGTAAGCAACGGGGCAATAACAATAATTAATGAGAGCAGGAAAGTCAACAGTTACACGGCATCAACCTTCGTGCTTTTACTCTCATCCTCACCAAAAGTAATCAAGTAAAGTGCACGGCATCAACCTTCGTGCTTTCCCTCTCATACTCTCAAATCATGGCACGGAATTACCCTTCGTGCAAATATAATCAAAACATGGCACGGAATGACCCTTCGTGCAAATATAATCAAAACATGGCACGGAATGACCCTTCGTGCAAATATAATCAAAACATGGCACGGAATGACATAAGAGGCGATTTCCAAACAATTCTTCTTCTTCTTCAAAACGATTAGTAAGTGATTTCTAACTCATTTTCTTCACTCCTTAACATCTTTTAACATAATTTCAACTTCAAAACAAAGATTTTAAATGGGGAAATTTGGGAATTTTGGGTAGAACCTAGGTTTTTTCTAAAATTGGGGATTTGGACCTCAATTTAAGGCCCGATTTTAAAATAATTTATATATTTGAGTTCGTGGGGGAATGGGTAAACGACTTTTGGTTCGAACCTCGGGTTTTGACCATGTGGGCCCGGGGGGCATTTTTGACCTTTTGGGGAAAAATGATGAAAAAGTTATAATTAGGTATTGGGTTCGTGTTGTTTAGCATTTATTGATGTATTGAAATTATTATTGTATAGATACGATTGATTTGGAGCTGAATTCGAGGGGAAAGGCGGTTATTGAGGATTGAATTGGCCGTGGAAGTTTGAGGTAAGTGTTTGGTTTAACCCTAGCTTGAGGGACTAGGAGTTGAGTCTTATTTGCTAATTGCTTCTTGTTGTGTATGACGTATAGGCATGGTGACGAGTATCTATACGTTGGTGTCTAGCATGACCGTGAGTCTTTAAATTGTGAATATCTTGGTTTCGTTGTACTTCTTATGTCTTGGTGGTGAATTCCTATTGGTTGTGATAAGTTGTGGAAGTAAATTGTGTCCTTTGAACATCGAGGAGCATTGGCTCAAGTTATATTTCCAATGTGAAAGTATATGAAACGATTGAACCCTTTGGAGCATTGGCTCAAGTGGTAAAGTGAATTATGAATCAAAAGTGAAAAGAAGAGAAAGAGTATTTAAGTTGCTCCCTTGCCGGGACGTTGTTGATTATTGAATATTTTTCCTTGCCGGGACGTTGAGGTTATTGATGTTGTACCCTTGCCGGGTTTTAACTGTTGTTTGTGTTCCCCTACCGGGATTTTCATTATTGTTTTGTTATTCCCTTGCCCTTGCTTGTGATTGTTGTTTGGGTGAGGAACGAGAGTTAAAGCACGAAGGGTGATACCGTGCATTATTTGTTTCTTGTGAGGAAAGAGTGTAAAGCACGAAGGGTGATGCCGTGCATTGTTTGCTTATTGTGAGGAAAGGAGAGTAAAGCACGAAGGGTGATGCCGTGCCGCACGATGTGCCATTTCGTGCCGATTCTATTGATTTTATGTGAGGAACAAGAGTAAAGGCACGAAGTGTGATGCCGTGCACGATTTAATATACTATTGCTTGGTGAGGATGAGAGTAAAAGCACGAAGGGTGATGTCGTGCACTTGTTGATCTCTGTTCCTTATTATTGTATGAGTTGTGCTATTTCCTTCATTACAAGGCAACTTTTACTTGAAAGTGTTATCTCCCCACAATATGCTTCCCCTCCCATATTGTTTACTTGTCTTGTATTTTGATTCCGCTGTATATGTATATAACTGCAACAGGTTTATGTGGCAGTCCGGTCTAGCCTCGTCACTACTTCGCCCGGGTTAGGCTAGGCACTTACCAGCACATGGGGTCGGTTATGCTGATGCTACACTCTGTGCTCTTTTGCACAGATCCAGGTTTTGGACAGCAGCAGTATCAGTAGTACGGGAGTCCACCTTCAGTCCACGAGACTCCGAGGTAGCCTTGCTGGCGTTCGCAGGCCCGGCGTCTCTTCTATCCTTTACTTTTGTCTGTTATCTCATCGTACTCGAGACAAGCAATTATATCTTCTTCCAGACTTTGTATTTAGTACTCTTAGTAGTTCGTGAGTGTTGTGACACCAATCTTGGGTAGAGGCTATGTTGAATTTTTTTCCGCATTTCTATTCAGTTTTCTATAATTTAAGACTTCGGCTTATCATTTAATTTCGTTGCTTTTATATTATTGCCGATAATTGTTAAAAGGGATTATGTTTTTAATGAGAAAGTAACTAAATTTGGCTTGCCTAGCTCCCATTAGTAGGCGCCATCACGACTCCCGAGGGTGAAAAATCCGGGTCGTGACAGTATTCTAGACAGGTCACCTCAAGAAAGATCGCGACAATTAAATTATGTAGCTAAGCAGCAAAACTCCGTCTCTCAATGAAAAAGAACGATAAATTATCAAAAATCAAATCTAATTCAAGGTCTTATATATCAGTTATAATATCCTTAATATAATGAACCGAATATAAAGAAGAATAGAGATCTTTTTTTAATCTTCTTGCAACAATCTTACTAAATATAGTTATTATCACTATTTTCTAAACAACACGGTCATTAAGAAGTTATATAAACTTGTCAAATTTAATTCGTATTTAAAAAATTAAAAGAAATAGAAGTGGTTTAAAAAGAAAGTGGTCAATATCACGTTACCTTTTTTTTATGCTTGCAAGGTTCCTTTTTATGTAGGAAAAGAATAAGTAGTCCTAAATATTAGGCCTATTATCAAAAACTTGTACGAAATCGTGGAAGCAAATATTTACATAATGATAGTTAACTACTAAAACTTTATTTAGCAATAATTACTAAAACTTTATTTAGCAGTTGAATTCGGATGTCTTTATTAAAATCATCTAAATTAGTTAAAATATATTGCTTTTATGCCTTTTTAAAATCTTGAAATTATTCAAATAATGAAATATTTTTAAAATCTTGAAATTGTATTTAAATAAGGAAATGTTTGATAGTAAAAATTATTAGTTAATTTTGAAATTTTAAATATTAGAAAAATAATAAAATGACTATTTTGTCCAATATGAACTCTATTTTAAAAGGGTGAAAAAGGCGAACAACATTTCGTTAAATATTTTTGTGCTTTTGATATAGTACTAGTTTTAGTGTACGTGCGTTGCACGTGTGCATCACGTTAATCATTATAAACGTATACAAGAAGAAGAAATTGTTGAAAATAACAATTGAAAAATCAAATATTAATCTAAATCAGAAAAATAAGAATTATTAAATTGACACAACAATTGTGAATTTAATATCTTCTGAACATGAAGATAATGAATTTAGGAATTAATTGTATAATATTTTATGGTTAATAGATATTTTATTATATAAAATAATATATTATGTAATTTCTCTCTTAATATCTCTTTAAAAAACTCTATATTCATAAGATCATTATACGAAAAAAAATTACTAAATAAAAGAGAGTGCACAGTAGTAATGGAGTATAAAAATTTTATGCGAATTATTACACGAATCAATCAGTTTTTTATCATTCTGGAGAATAATATGATAAAATGCAATTTTAATTTATCAAGATTCTAAAATAAATATTATATGTTAAAATAATACAATTAATCTACTTTTATAACAAAAGAGACTAAAAGTTTAAAAATGTGCTCTGAATTTTTCGTTGTTTTTTTCTCTTTTCTCGGATTTGAGTCTAATATTAAAACCTTTTTCTTTGATGTTTATATGTCTTTTTAAGCATGGTGATGGAATTTGTTCTTTGTAACCTAATTACATAGGGTTTTTTCTTTGTCTCACTCGAAGTTCATTAAAATTATATGTAAGTTAAGTGGACCTCTTCCTGTGAAAAAAATAAAAACTTTGTAGTTGTTTTAAAGTTCCAAATATATTAGTTCATCAAAATATTAAAATAATAATTGTAGTTATAATTTTACATAGTATGGTTGTAGCTCGATTTATTTTTTAAATTAATATTACCATGTTAGTTTAAACTTCTAAAAGTTTATACTTAGAATTAAAATTAACTCTTAAAAAGTCAAAACGAAAAAGAACATGCATTGCTAATTTCCAATTATTTTTAGGTATTCTATTATCGGTAATATTTGGGGAAAGAATCTAAGAACATGAAAAATTTTAAGTGCCACATATTAAACTCCAAAAAAAAAAAAAATTTAAGTTCATGCGTAAGGATATAAAAGTTGGTCAAATAAGGAAGTTTTTTATATAAAATAAATTTTTATTAAATTTAAAGTCCTAAATATTAGGAATTTTGACATGATCCAAATAAAAAAAGATTTAATAAGCAGAATATTAGTTGATTTTGAAGTGCTAAATATTAGAAAAATAATCAAATGAGTATTTTGTTTAATATGAAATCTATTTTTAAAGGGTAAAAAAAACGAACATTTCACTAATGCAACTTTAGGGTACGCGCTTTGCGCGTGTATGCCATTTATGTTTTCCTAGAGTTTTGCATTTTTAACTATTTTGGATATTAATATCATATTACGATTTCTTTCATCGCAGTGCTATTCTTTTAGAAACAAATTATATATCCTAAGAGTGTACTTTAAAATTGTTTTTACTTATAAGATGAACTTAGTAAATAACTGAATTGATTTTTGCTAATTACTTATTATACTTAATATTTGTTCTCAATATTAAAGATTTTTTTTGTCAATTTGAATTCTTAATATTAGTCCATCTCAAGTTTAACCATTTAATGTAATTATAGTTTTAGTAGAAAAACTATGAACAGAAAATAATTTTGTCGTACAACCTTATGTGGCCTCAAAATCCAATCATCTTAGCACATGTGATGCAATTAATGATGTACAACATAAAACAAAATCACACTATAAGAAAAGAATTAACTTCAGATAAATAAAAGCATTAAAAATTATGTTCCATGTTATATAATTGTGCTTCGAGGTTGTTAAATGTACTACTATTTCATGTGTTTTAATTTAGATTAAAGAGAATTATATCTTAACGTGTATTTATTATTGGAAACAATTGAAAACTCCCTATTTTATAACATGTATAGCAACCTCCACAAACTCCTCCCTAAATAATAGAATTTTTTGCGTAGGTCAATAAGGAAAATAGTTAATAACTAAAATCTAATTGAATTTAAAGTTCTAAATATTAGGAAAGAAACTTAAATTACAATTTTGTCCAATATAAAACCTATTTTTAAAGGGTAAAAAAGGCGAACGATATTTCGCTAAGGGCCTTCGTGCTTTTAATATAGTATAGATATAGATAGATAGATTTTTCTGATTAGAATGTTAAAAATTTATATATTCCTTATTATTTCAATCTTCTATTTTTGATATTTTTTTCGTTTTTTCTTACTTCTAGTATAGTTATTATTGTTACATAGTTGGAAAGGATTCTTGTAAATCTTAATTGATTTTAAAGTCTAAATATTTGAAATTCCTACATTATTCTAATAAGGAAAGATTTTAAGAATCAAATTTTAGTTGATTTCGAAGTCCAAAAATATAGGAAAACAGTTCAATGACTATTTTGTCTAGTGTGAAATTGATTTTTTAAAGGGTAAAAAAGGCGAACGACATTTCGCTAAGGGCCTTCGTGCTTTTAATATATTATATAGATTATAGATGTGGCATTTATTTTTGGATTTTTCTCATTAAATTTTATGCCATGTCATATTTATGGTACGGTTTTGAGCCAAAATGACTTTTAAGTGACAATGTAAAAGTTTAGTTACTTTTAAGTGCCAAAAAATAATTGAGTGACTTTAATGAAACTGAAACATAGTTGAGTGACCATCAGTAAAATTAATCCGCTGTCCTGGCATAACAGCATTGGAGGTGCCCCCTCTTATCCATTGGCTTTTGGGACCACAAAGTCCTTGAAATGTTTTGGAAAGTTCACGGGCCTGGAGCTTCTCCTTAGCCCAATATCAAGTGCAGCTGGTTCAATACCTTGGTTCACAACACAAACCAAAACAGAATGCATGAGCTGAGGGTATTGTTTTAGGCCTAAGAAAACACCGTAGTCTAAACTGAAAGATTAGCATTTGCTATCTTTGTGATAAAAAGAAATATCATCATTTTGAGGAGTCCAAAACTTTTTTGATGCTTTTCTGTACAAAAAGCACATTTTTAGTATTAAAAAAAAAGTTATATTAATAGATAATTCGCAGTTTAATACTGCGAATTGCTTTAATGGAAATTTAGCCGTTAAAGCAATTCGCAGTATTATACTGCGAATTATTAAAAAAATATTTTTTTTAGCAATTCTCAATATTATACTGAGAATTGCTTAAAAATGGGCCCAGCTATTTTTTCAAAAGGCATTTCTCAGTATTATACTGAGAATTGCTAAATTTGCAGTATAATACTGCGAAACGCCCTTTTTTACTGATTTTTGGCCCCACAAATAATAATTAGCTGACATAACAATAATTCAAATACATAAAACGCAGTATAATACTGCGAATTCCTTTAAAAAATTCTACACCCCAAGCTCGGACTTTCCTTATTTATAGGCGTTTCAATTTTATGAAAATTCATTCAATACTTAACTTCAAACATATCATCATTCTCTCTTCTCCTTATCAATCATTTTTTTACAATGTCTCAAGTGCCAAAAATAAGGGTTTCACTGTATTGGGGGGGGGGGGGAGGGGAGTGAGGTTGTGGTGGAGAATAACTCTGTGAGGTATAGCTCACCTCCACAGTGTCATATTAAATTGCCGCTTACTATGGAGTACGATACATTGGTATCGTTGTTACGTAAAAAAATGAGTGAGCGGAGGCGTTCGGTTAACCTTAAAGTAACCGTAGATTTCCGTATTCAGTGACTCCGCAGGGGTTTGCTTATTATTCTGAGTTTAACATCGAGGATGATGAAACTCTTAGAGATTTTTTGCGGATTCCGGATGAATACAGGGAATTTATTGTAATAAAATTATTGGAAATGTACGTCAAGGTGGAAGACGTTCCCAGTAATGAGGGCATGCATAGCAGGGATAACCCTCAGTCATCGGGTGGTTATTCTGGAGCAGTTTTTGCCGGATAGATTGCTGATGAAAGAGCTTGCCTTGATTTAAACTTGTCACCACCGGCAAATGAGCAGCCACAAAATAATACTACGACTTTATATAATCAACAAGACGACTGGTAAACTTCAATTTTACTACGCTTTAGTGATGTTTTTTTTATGTTTTAATTGAATTTGTATTAACACTCATATTTTTTTATAGGGGGTACCGTCCGGATATGAATTTTACAAGTTATGATCCCGCCACTAGTTGGAATATGCGTAGTTCTGGAGTATTGGACCATGGTGGTCCATCCGGGAGTCATCACCAACATGAAAACATCCATCATGAAACGTCAAGACAATACGATTTGTAAGTAAAGTGATATAACTATATCTAAATTATTTTTCCTGAGTTTTGGGTAACTTATCTTTTTGTTCTTTTTGTGCAGTGAAAACGAGCTTCTTGAAGCTCCTGACCTCACACAGTTGCCCATAGACGACGTATTTACTCGTGATTTGGCAGATGCGCAGAGTCAGGAGGATGATAGTGATTATGACAACAATGCGGATGAGTCTGGAGATGACACACCCTTCCATGATGAGGGTGATGATGAGGAGGAGGAAGTGAATGTTGAACCTGAGCTGACGAGGGAGCATGTTCCTCCACCTCCCGCTAGACCAAGAGTGTACGAGTCACGCGTGCCATTTCATGAACGGAATATTCCCTACCTTGATAATTTGCCAAGCATGCCTAACGTGGATGCCCTCACAAGTGATGATGATGAATTACGGCCAGCAATGTGGGATGAGTCTAGACCAGCTATTCTGCCAAAGGGCATGTATTTCCCCGATAAAGCTCGCCTAATTAGGGCTGTAAAAATCTACAGTATAAGAGAGTGTTGTGAGATGACGGTAAGTGAGTCAACTACGGAGAAATACAAGGCTGTATGCCGTAGGTGGTTTATGGGTTGTCACTGGATGCTGCGTGCCACCAAGAAGAAATCAGGTTTGTGGAAAGTGGGTAAATTTATTAGCGAGCACAGATGTGAAATGGACACATTCAATGAGAATCACTTCAACTTGGATGTGGACTTGATTTCCCTTGTCTTGATTCCATTTTTGGAAGTGTCCATTAGGTTCAAGATTAAAGAGTGTATTACAGTCGTCCACCAGGAGTATGGTTGTACTATAACCAAAAGAAAGGCATATCTCGGTCGCAAACGTGCCTTTGAACTTATTTATGGCGACTGGGATAAGTCTTTTTCAAATCTGCCCAGGTACATGGTCGCACTGCAACACTTTAACCCCGGAACTGTTGTTGAATGGAGGCATGAGCGGAGTCCGGACAGACCGGAATATATTTTCAACTATGTGTTTTGGTCATTTAAACCAGCAATTGATGGTTTTGTGCATTGTCGTCCTGTAATTTCCATAGACGGTACTCATGTCTATGGAAAGTATGATATTAAGCTTTTGATTGCAGTTGCAGTAGATGCCAATTTTATTAGATTAATGAATTAAATAATTAATTTTATTAGATTAATGAATTAAATAATTAATTTTTGTAAAGTGTAATCTAAAAGGCTCTACTACGCTAAAAGGCTATATATTTTACTACACTAAAAGGCTCTATATTTTACTACACTAAAAGCCTCTATATTTTACTACGCTAAAAGGATCTATATTTTACTACGCTAAAAGGATCTATATTTTACTACGCTAAAAGGATCTATATTTTACTACGCTAAAAGGCTATTTAGTTTACTACGCTAAAAGGTCACTATTACATATAAAAACAACTAACATAAATACAAATTTGAACAACAAACAAACAAAATAATATTAATTTTTTATTTAACCAAATAAAAACATAACATCAAAAATACTAATAATTTATCAACTTTTAACATTTTTTTTTTACCAAAACTAATAAATCAAGTCGAGTATAAATAACATACAAATTTAAACACAAACTATCACACATTTTACATGGAAACACATTAAACAATACAAATATGCATGTATTATACTAGTTTCTACAATTATAAAATCGAAATACCTCGATTGAAGTTTTTTGAATTTGATTGAAATGGAATACTACGATCGAGAGAAAGAATCCAAAGCTTGTCTTGTGCCTGGGACCTACACTCCTTGCTCCTAAGGTGACGGGTGGGGCCGAAGTTTTTCTTTTTTTAAAATATTACGGGGGGTGGGGGACCAGAATCGCTGGAGTTTTTTAATGGTGGGTGGGGAAGCTGTGTCGGTCCAAAGGAAGAAGAAGACGTATAAATCAAAGGGCAGTTTGCAGTATTATACTGCGTATTACCCTAATTCGCAGTATAATACTGAGAAATGCCTTTTGAAAAAATAGCTGAGCCCATTTTTAAGCAATTCTCAGCATAATACTGAGAATTGCTAAAAAAAATATTTTTTTAATAATTCGCAGTATAATACTGCGAATTGCTTTAACGGCTAAATTTCCGTTAAAGCAATTTGCAGTATTAAACTGCGAATTACCTATTAATGTAACTTTTTTTTTTACACTAAAAATGTGCTTTTTGTACAAAAAAAAGCATCAAAAAAGTTTTGGATTCTCATTTTGAGCCAGTCTCCTTTTACTCGGGTATAAGATCCTTTTGTTCTACGTATGGTTATATTTTTCCTTTCCGAAAACTTAATGAAAAAGATGATTGTGGACTCATTTTAGATAATAAGTTGAAATTTTAAAAGTATGATAACATACACTATTATTGATATACCAACGATTTTAACATAATTAAGTACTAATTAATGACTAGTGTTTTAAAAAGCGGGGTCGTGAGGCGGGGCGTTTTATTTAATACGGGGCGAGGCAAAAGCCTCGGAACACGGGCGTAAGCTCCACGGATCTCTAATTTTTTAAAATTTATGAATTAATAATATAGCATTATAACACAATAAAAATATAAAAGATACATTAAAAGTTCAATAAACAAAAACAAAAAAGTAAAGAAACTCATATAAAATAAAATATTTTGCATCTTTTACAAGTAAAAATAATACAATATTATTAAACTTACTATGAAATATGGATTAGCTATAACCTCTTAACTTTCAAACAATTAAAAATTATAATTTCTTAAAAAATATTATCAAACTGCATATTTTACCTCTTTAAAGTAAATACTCAGTAAATTTTATCAACACTGTAATTTAAAATATTACTCCTTCATGAGTAAATATAAAATTATTTTTAAATAGTAAAATAAAAAATGTATAATTTTGAGAGACATAGAACTGAGACGTGAAGATCTATCAAGTAAATATGTGAATTTTGGTGATCTATTTTTAGAAGAAATATTCAAATAATATTCACCCTCACGATGTTTTCAATTAGTAAATATACATTATTTGAGTTATGCACAATTTTTATATTCCTATAGATAAAAGGAACTTTAATCATTCATTTGTTAAAGAATTTTAAGAGTCAATGGTGCAAATTAATAAATTTAACACATGATTTGCATAAGAACTATTGGGCGAGTCCCGAGAGTTGAGCGTTAGATGGGTTTAGGGCACACAGTTGGGCGCTTAGGGACGTAAGCCTCACAGAACTAAGCCCCGCACATGAGTCTCAAGGCGTTTTGATAGTGCTCCGCCCCAGGGGAGCTCCGAGGCGAGTCCCGGAAAAGCCTTTTAAAACACTGCTCATGACCTGTATGTTGAATGAGCGGTTAAAGGCCCACAAGAGATCTGGTCCAGTGAGTCTAGATAATAAATAGGAATTTTTACATTCCTATGCCACATAGGAAACCTTATTACCTTCAATGTTTAAGGTTTGACTTAATTACACTTAGTATACCAAATTACCAATTCTATACCATAGTGTATTTTAGCTTGTAGCTTGTAGCTTTAATTTTTCCTCAAAAGCTCGGACCAAATCAATATCCTGTCGGAAACTTGCAACTGCCATATTCTGCAATAGGAAGAAATTCAATCTTCGGTTAATGCCAAAAACACTTTAATTTCTGCAACAAATATGAAATTAGGACTCTTCTTTTTTCTAACATACTTATTAATATAAACCAAATAAGAAAAGACCTTCTATTTATTCTACAACTACCCTTCTGCCTTATAAATTATACATTAAAATATGATGGTGTCGCTATACGTATTTTTGTACGTACTAGGTGTAAGATAAGTTAAAAAATCCTCACTAGGAGATTCAGTCACGACATAAAATGAGAAAATACCTTCTATATATGTATTCTATAATTATCCTTCTAATTAAATATCAAAATATAATGGACTTATTGAATCGATTGTAGCTTGTAGCTTAATTGGTATTTTCGACATTGGTACAATTTCTCATTCAATTGTAGCTTAATTGATATTTTCGACATAATTGCGTTTTTTGCAGAAGTTTTGTAGAAGTTTTAGTCGTTTTTGATTTGTGAAAACAGAAAACAAAGCATCTACAATCAGAATACAAATAATCTACACTTATCTACAAAATATCTACAAATTGGGTACATTGAATTTTAATATCCCAATTCCCATTCAATTGTAGTTTAATTGGGATTTTCGACATAATTGCTTTTTGCAGAATATTTGTAGAAGTTTTAGTCGTTTTTTGATTTGTGAAAACAGAAAACAAAGCATCTACAATTAGAATACAAATAATCTACAATTTATCTACAAAATATCTACAAACTGGGTACATTGAATTTTTATATCCCAATTCCCATTCAATTGTAGCATAATTGGTATTTTTGACATAATTGCATTTTTTCAGAAGATTTGTAGAAGTTTTAGCCGTTTTTTATTTGTGAAAAAGAAAATAAAGCATCTACAGTCAGAATACAAATAATCTACAATTTATCTACAATTTCTGCATTATGTCTTCTTCTTCTTCTTCTTCGAGTTTCAATCTGAAATTCAAGTCAAAACCAAGTCTAAATCTTCACCAAGAACCCCTCAAAAATTGAGATATAAACTCCAAACCATATTCCCGATTATTTTCAACAACACCCAATCCAAACAAATAATGATTTTTAAAAACCCAAATTTGAATTCAAAGCTTTCAAGCTTTTTAATGGCTGTCAATGGTGGAATTGCTGCTCTCTTTTCATTTGCTTTGTATTACTGAAATTTGCGATTGGGAAATAGAGAGAGATGTAGAGAGAATGTCGACGAACTGAGCTTTTGTAGAACTGATTTCTACAATTTGATTCGAATTTGTTGACGATTTTGTCTTTTTTTGATTTGTGGCTTAAGGAAAATATCGAAGAACAGAGTTTTTGCAGAAAAGAGTCTATGTAATTTGATTTTAAATTGAAGATATAGGATCTGCGTTTCAAATTTGATCTGAAGGTCTCTAAATTAATTAGAATATTCTGTTCCTGATTTGTAGCGCGCCTAATTAGGAAGGAATCATCTCCTAATAATTAGTATTTAATGAATGGTATAATAATTGTAGAAAAACTGCGAACATGGCGGGTAAATATGAAATATGCACATTTTGATAATAAGGTTTCATATATGGTATAAGAAGGAAAAAATCTCTAATAAATACAACAGTGGAAATATACCATTCTATATTATAAACTGTGACGACCCAACCCGTCGTCACGTGTGTTACCACCCCGTTTCCCCCATTTTATGCTTCTTCATGTTTCATTATCGGTATTTGATGTGTTAGAGTTGGTTTGGAATGGTTTTGATAAGAAACGAGACACTTAGTCTCTTTTAAGAAGGCTTAAGTTGGAAAAGTCAACCGGACGTTTACCTTTGTGTTAGAGGGCTCGAATATGAATTCCGATGATTCGGTTAGCTTCGGGGGATGATTTGTGACTTAGGAGTGTGACCAAAAGTGATTTTGGAGGTCCAGAGTAGAATTAGGCTTGAATTGGCAAAGTTAAGATTTTGGCGAATTCCGGTCGATAGGTGAGATTTTGATCCGGGGGCCGGAAGGGAATTCCGAGAGTTTCAGTAGCTTCGTTAGGTGATTTGGGATGTGTGTGCAAAATTTCAGGTCATTCGGAGGTGTTTTGGTTGGGTTTTTGATCGAATGCGTGTTTCGGAAGTTTCGGAAGAACTTAGGCTCGAATTCGATGAGAAATGATGGTTTTAGTGTTGTTTGAGGTGTTTTGATGATTGGATCAAGTTTGAATAAGGTATTGGATCATGTTTGTGTTTTTGGTTGAGGTCCCGGGGGCCTCGGGGTGATTTCGGATGGCTAACGGGATGAAATTTGGAGTTTAAGGACTGCTGAGTGGTCTGGTATCTGGTATTTTCGCTTCTGCGGAAATGGACCGCAGAAGCGGTTCCGCAGAAGCGTATGAGGAGTCGCAGAAGCGAGGTTGGGCATTTTGGAGATTTCCGCAGGAGCGGACTATTTCCCGCATAAGCGGCTTCCGCATAAGCGGCTTCCGCAGAAGCGGTTAGTGACCGCAAAAGCGATCCAAGGTAATAAGTGAGATTCCGCATAAGCGGAAAGTGACCGCAGATGCGGTAGTCGCAGAAGCGACAAAGGCACCGCAGAAGCGGAAATAACTGATCAGAAGTGGGTTTTAATTCCTTCGCGAAATTTTATAGAATACATATGTTAACTTCGGACTTGGGGTGTTCTTGAGCGATTTTGAAGAGGAAATTCAAAGACTTCGATCAGGTAAGCATTCTTGGACTTAGAACACAATTTTATCATGCAAATACATGAAATTACACTGAAAACTCAAGGAATTAAGGTCAAAAATGGTGGTTTAGGGCTTGAAACCTAAGAGAACAAAAATGGGAATTTGAGGGGCCATTTGGACTCCGATTTTGGTGTTCTTTATATGTATAGACTCGTGGCGAGATAAGGAATCCGGTGATGTTAATTTTATAATTTTTCGAGAAGTGGGACCAGGGCTCGGGTTTTGCCAACTTCGTGATTTTCGATGTTTTTCGAGTCTTTTCGATTGGGTTATATTCCCTTAGCATATTGTGACGTATTCGTTGTGGTTTTGGTCAGATTCGACGCGCGAGGAGGTAAATTCGAAAGGCAAAGGCGTAGCAAGCTAGGACTTTGGCCAGCTTGAGGTTAGTAATAAATAAAAATGCTGTGTTGAGGGTTTGAAACCCCGAATTTGCACATCGTAGTGCTATGTGAGGTGACTTGTACGCCGGATAACGGGCGTGGGGTAGAGCACCGTCGGGGATTGTGACTTGGTCCGTCCCGCTTAATAAAATTACTACCTATTTGATTGTAGTTTTGTGATATCCTTATAAAAATGGATTAAATTGTTATATTTGGGCTTTGTGCCAACTACTTGAATCCTTCAGGGATTGTTTTAAATAGTTTCTTACCATAATCACAAAATATTAAACTCAGTCCTGGCATTTAATATTTTGTTTGGAAACTCAGCCACCTTTCTTAAACTTGAAACTTAATTATTATTTTTAAATGAAGTCTGGGATGAATATTTTTATACTATCATGTGAATTTGGACTGAGTATGGGATCGGGCTGCACACCGCAGTGGTATAATAATGATATTGATATTAGGCCAAGGGCCTGTTTGATGCCACGAGATGGCTTATTATTGCGCTTGGGCCGTAAGGGGCCCCTCCCGGAGTCTGCACACCCCCAGTGAGCGCCGTCGACGTTAAATAAATGGAGCGGCTGCACGGCCGCAGCGGGGTACTGGAGGTACCGGCTTATGTGTTGCATTGCATATTTTAACTGTCATTTATTCTTTATCTGTTGTGGTACTATTATAATTGTCTTCGATGTTTTACTATATTTATAGCTTTACCTTGTGTTTAATTGGGATTTCTTATCCTCAAACTTTATTTATATTTATTACTTTTTGGGTTGGAAGTACTCACAATACTCCCTACACCTTGTGTGCAAATTCAGGTACACCACAGGGTGAGTGAGGACTTGTTGGCTGAGCAGCGTTTATCCAGGAGTATCGAGGTAGCTGCATGGCGTTCGCAGCCTTGATCTCTCCCATCTATTTTATCCTTTTATTCGTATTTTTCCTAGACAGACTTGTGATAGGTGAATATTTCGTTTTAGAGGCTCATGTTCGTGACACCAGATCTGTGGGTTGTTTAGTATTTTATCTTGGGGTTTTCGAATGTTAGAAATTATTTCAGAGATTCCGCATTTAAATTGTTATTTTTACTTGTGAATATTTAGTTATCCATCTAGGTGATTTGGTTAAGGTTGTGTAAATGGTCGGGCTTGCCTAGCAGTGTATTGGGCGCCATCACGATCGGCGTTTGGGTCGTGACATAAATACAACAGTAGTAATTAACATGCATATTTGCCAATTTGATAGCCTACACATTAATGTTCAGTCTCTTGTCAAATACATATATATCATATGTCAGCCAAATATGGCACTCCACTTGCTGGGATCCAAGATTCACCCTGTATGAAATTTCTTACTGTAAATGGACTTGCTTCATTGGCATCACGTAACACATGAAAACCAGGCCAATTTACTCTGTTTCCAGTATCAGCTCCACTACCTGTATTCATGTACTCTCCATAATATAATGTTGATAGTGCAAAATTACCACTCCATTCTTTCCACCCTCTTGGGTGAATCAATCCATCCAAATCCGTCTTAATAAAAACCGTCCTTGAATATTTCTTCCACGGTCTTCCTAGGTAATTCTGGAAACTCCCTTTAACAGCACCGAACTCTGAGGATGGTGAAACTCGTGAATTTAGTATAACAATCCCTGTATTTTCATTCGAGTCATCTCTTCCCTGCGCTGTTATCATGTTGGATTGGTGATCCATTGGTCTCTTTACAAAAATATCGCAGTTCTGAAACACCGCGGCTGCATCACCAAATATGAAGTCTACCGTGCCATATATGTGACAATCGCGATAAAATTGTCTCAGTGAGTGTACTAAGAGCGTGTCTTGATAACCTCTAAAGCTGCAGCGATAGAAAACGGAGAGGTCTGAGCCTACTCTTAATGCCACAGCTTGATGCTTGTGTGGTCCTGCTGTGTTCTCAAATGTCATGTCCCTTGCCCAAAATCCATCAGCAGACACACCTAAAATAAAAAGAAAACTAGGTTATAAGTATATAAGTCACTTAATGTGCACCCAAAGGTGTGGCTCAAAGTCAATAGAGTAAAACAAAAATCAGGGGAGGTCGGAGTTCAAATCTACAAAACATGCTAAGTTATTCCTTATCATCTACATACCTAAGATTTGGCGGAACGAGGAACGAGTTACTCGATGTCTGTGTGTGGGTAATGGACATGGTGGAATAGTTGAGGTGTGCGCAAACTGAGTCGGACACCATCATTATTATATTTAAAGAGTATGTCACTTAATACAAGTCGATATGCTATAAATTCTATTATATTCATGACTTACCAAATGTAGCTGAGCTTAAGGTGGTAGCTCCATCTTGGACATTTTTATTACCAGTCACAATAGTTTTGTCAATGCCATCACCAACAAACATCAAATTCTTGAGTTCCCTTCCAATTTCGACATTTTCGTGGTATACACCAGATTTGACATATACAATTGTTCTTTCTGGTCGTGTCATCCGAGAGAGTGCAGCCACAGCCTCGTTGATTGTCTTATAATTACCTGAACCGTCTTGTGCAACGACTATATCAGCTTTGGATATGGCTGCATTCCATGATGCCAGAAGTCCCCGACCTTTATTAGAGATTGGTCTCGGTTGTGCCCCTGTCACCAAAATGTTCTCGTTAGTTTAATTTGCTTGATTTTTAAGAATGCTATATGTTCTGTTCGTACTATCTGTCTTTTATAAAGTTTTTGCACACCTTAATTAGGAGTGCATTAATTCAATTTGTCTAAACTACTCTTATTCTTTGTCAAATGTCTTAGTTAATTAAAACTCCAATTGGAACAATTAGGGTGAATTTGCCAAAAGAAAGTAATAAATGTTCCGTAGTTTACAAAAACGTCAAATATTTTGGAAAGGTTTTGTTTGCCAAAATGACTAGTTGGAAATTTTAATATGTTTTACTAGGTAATCTACCTTATTTTCTAAGGTTATTAATTCCATTCAGGGGCGGAGGTACAAGCCGACCCACGGGTTCAGCCGAGTCCGATAGCTTTTGCTCAGTGTATTTGATATTTCTAATTCAAAAAATATGTATAAATATTAAATCTATAACCCATTCATAAACATTTTGAAGTTGTGATCCCAAAATCCATAGCCCATCTGGCCCCGCCTCTGATTCCACTATTTGTAAAGAACGACAAAGAGTTAACCATCTAAAAGTCATTTGATTGTGTAAAAATTATTTTAAAGCGAAATAACCTTGTATAGCAGAGCGTATTGCACTGATAAAGTAAACATTATTCTCAGTGGCAAAGCTAGAAAACTCTCTAAGAGTGTTTAGACTTGAAACGAGTAAAAAAGAAATCCGACAAGGGGTGTTCAATTATATATATCTAAAATCTAATATTTCACTTATACACACCGTATAATTTTTTTAATATTTCGAGGAAACACCGTATAATTTTTTTAATATTTCGAGGAAGGATGGTCAATTAACGAAAGGTGGCTTCGCAAAGGGTGGCTTCGCCCTGATTATCCCATTACAATGTCAGTGCATTTAAAGTAAAATCATTTCATGCAGCAAGCCGAGCTAGTGTAATTATATTGTGATATGCGCCCAAAGAAAACTCACCCTTTCTGGCCTTGGCCCTTCCATTTTTTCTTAGTTGTCCATAATTAAACAATGCATCCTTAAGCAACAAAGTCAAGTTTCGAGCCTCTTCACTTTTAAAAACCAATCCTTTCTCTTCCAATCCATCTAAACAACTCCTATGGCTTGCTAGAGCTGCACTTAGCCAAGTAACAGCATCGTCATCGCTATAATACTTCTCACCAGAGACTAGCCGTGCTAACCTTGGCTCAGTGTCTTCATAGAGTTTAACACACTCAATACCAGCAAAATTTGTCGAACCATCTCGGTCTGCTTTGTCAAGTGTTTCTAGACCCTGAGCCCATTTCATGGCATTTAACAACCCAGACCTTGTTCTTTGGACCGCATTGTCAAGATCTTGGTTGCTAGCGACAACATTAGCAGCAATGGCTAAAATAAGAAGAGGGAGAAGAAAATTGGTGAAACTCCAGCTGGACATTGTTTCTTCTTTTTTTCTTTTAATTTGAGAACAGTACGTACGTAGAGAAAATAATTAATTTCTTCAGGGAAATTTTGTAAACAATTGTTGGAATTACATCTATATAAAGGTGTTTGTAGATGGTTACACATAGACAAGGGCATAGACATGTGTCGATTACTTTCGCTCTTTAATTTGCTGAGTGAAGCTTGAAATTTGGTTGTTTCTATGGTAACGGTGCACATTAAATCTTTCTGGAGAGTAGACTCCCACTCATCTCGAACACTTACCTAAGCTATTTGAGCCAGCTTTTCTCATAACAAAGGGTAGAAAACTAAGCCATGCATGCATCAACGATAGCATCTCAAACATATCTTTCTACATATTTTTGGTGGGTTCAAGTGACAATTAAGAACGTCTAAGATTCTATATATAATAGAGGAAGAAACTGGTAATTATATACATCTTATATTGTTGGTACGTCAAACTTGTATCTATTTTTTCTTTTGGATTAACTTAGTTAGAATTTAAGTTACATACGTTGAATTTAAGTTATGCTTATAAATTGTTGCCGGCTGTAACATGTCATTGTTAATTTGCTTCCATATTCGACCCATTGTTACTATAAATATCAATATCATACATATAATTAATTCTTGAATTACTTAACCTTTTTTTGTTAAAAAAATGCGTGCATGAACTCATGAAAACAACAAAATCAACGCGTATAAGAGTCTCCAAGCTTTTACACGTTCCAACTAATATTAGAGCAACAAAATTACGGAGAAGAAAAAAGTTACACGTACGGATAGAAAATATGCAATTATTACTCTTAAAATAGTCAACTAAAATCTACAGAAAATTAAGCAGAAATGAAAAAGAACTTTGGGAAGGAGACAGCTAGCAACTTCACTAAAGAAATATACGTGCCGACGCGGCGGCAAGTGGTGTGGTCTATTGAATGTTGACATGTGGTTAAGCTGATATGATTCCACGCGGCTTACATGAGGACTACAAAAGAGTTACGTATCTTTCTCTGAGTTTTAATTTGTTTTCACATATTCATAAATTGCTGATCAGATCGAAGCTCATTACTATACGCCGGTCCACTACGATTATTTGCGAAGACAATATTGCAAAAACAATTAGAATTATCGAAACTTTTGTCATCTTCTCGGCTACAACTACAAAGATAGCCATTCTCGAAACAGATACTCCAAAAAAGAAAGAGAATTAATTTTTATAAATTACTATCTTTTAGTAGTAATTAGCCACCTATAGATATTATTTGCTATATTACGGATTATAGATACCTTTTCTGTGGTTATAAGATATATTTGATGTATTTAAGCTATTGTATTCATGAATACAGTAGCAAAAATAGGCGTGAATCAGGAAGTCCAGCTAATCAGTTGTTGTATTCGAGTGTATTCGACTGTATTCATGGCGTGAAACATGGGATAACAGCTGGACAGATTATTGTATTCGACTGTATTTGGCTGTATTCACGGCGTGAAACAGGGGATTACACTGTTTTTAAACGGAAAGTGAATCAATTAACATAATAGACTCCTAATATAACTCAACAAACTCAATTATACACAAAATTTGTATTTCCAGTTATAAAAAGATTCTCCACCAAAAAATACCCCAAAAAACATAATAATTCTTTAGAGAAATTATATAATACATCTGAATACATAAATTATATTAATTAAAAATAATATATCAATACATTCATGGCATATAGCGAGACAGTGAATACAATGAAAATATATAGAATACAGCGGGATACATTGAAATACAATGAAAAAAAGACAGTGAATGCAATGAAATACATGAAATACAGCGAGATACATTGAATTACAATGAAAAAAAACACAATAAATACAATGAAAATACATTGAAATATATTAACAGAAAATCAAATTGCTCAGCCCCAAACTCCGTCGTCTTTGTTCAAGAACAAACCCTAATTTTCGACGAATCCATCGTCGAGCAAAAACCCTGAATCGCTGGGGCTGCAACTCTAACAATAACGTTCCTTTTCACCTTCTTCTTTTCCCTTTTAGCCTCTTCTTTATTCCCCAGTTCATTGGCGACATAAGAAATAACTCTATGAAGGAAATTTCCTCTACCAGCCATGGCTGAAATTGCACCAAATATCAACAATTAAGAAAGTGAAGCAATAAATAAACAACTACAGTTTTTTATTAAGAAAAATCGAAAAGGTGAGCAAACGGAACGGACGAGATTGATGAAACCCTAACTTCCTCATTGCTTAAACCAAGTGTGTCGTAGTCTCCTTTTCCTGCTCTTGATTTTCCTATTGAAAAATTAGCACCAGCAGCCCAATTGATTTTAATAGCTTCAGGGAATGGGGGGAAGAGAATGACATGTATCAATGTAGAGACAGAAAGAAAATAGTGTAACTGAATAGCGTATTTAGTGGCTTAGGGGTAGGAGCTAACCAAAATTAGATATTTTGCTATATACATTAAAAGGTATCTATAGAATATAATTTTTTTAAAATAAATAAGGTGTTAACCTTTGCTATACGAGGTAAAATAGTATTGGAGTTACATAAAGATTGGGCTGCAGATCATTTTGGGCTGAAGAGGAGAAGGAAAATTTCCCTTTTCTTTCTCTGTTGTATTTAAAGTGTAACTGGGCTTGGCCCAATATACTATTATTTGTATTTTCGGAGTCGTGTATTTTTCGGCCAAATTACTCATTTGACCTTTCATAATTTTCTTATATATTCGCTAGTTAAATATATGAAAATTTGTATAAAATATGTATATCGTATGTTAATATACAAAAGATATATATTTACCGGCTATTATTTTTGGGAGCGCTTATGTTATGTAATTTTTTTTTCCAGTTTTGCACCAACTATAAAAGGGCTATCTTGATTGTTCTATTACAGTTTTTTCAGTTCAATGAGAATATATAGAAGATACTTTCTCTCCCAAAATGATCTTTTTTAACTTAAATTTTTATTTCATTGTAATTCTAACTCCCAGCTCCAATGGATTGTTTTATACCGCAGAGGCGGACATATGATTTGAACGTGCCGGGAATATGAGTAGACTGCTCATTTTCATCTGACTTTGATCTTAATGGTTTCAACTAAAATATATATGATTGTTCTCAATCTATATCCAGAATTTTTACCTAAGTTAACGGGGTCCCTCTACTTCAAAAATAGGCTCGCCTATGTTATCCGTACATATATATCATAGTAAAGATGTGAAGATCGTAGTCTTAGACGACTAATGACTTCACTCCTTATCCTTAGGCCTTGGCCTACTTTGACAAGCAAACTTTTGCTGTTGTTGTTTACGGCAAAAGTCATCTCACAAAGGCGGATTGCACGCTTCTTTGATATTTCTAGTTTTTTGTATGATTTCAATTCTAATTAATCAAATACTACCTAATTTTAAACGAGATCTAATTACTTGTTTCCGAAAACTAATATTCTTTAGTTTCCATTAAAGTCAAAATATTGAGGGAGATAATTAGAAGCTGGAACTGATAAAGTCCTCTCTTTTTATCCTCTTTGAATTATTGTGAAGGCAAAGAGCTACGCTCGAATATTTTGAATAGGGTCATTTCCAAAGCAGTTAAAATGTATCCATCAATCCTAATCACTTGGTTAGGCTCAGGATTTCTTAAATCCGTTTAATGCACTGCACTGGTACTTTGCATTTAGAAGCAATATATCTAAGTCAAATTGACTAAACTATCTAGCAGCTTTTATTCCTATCTCCTTGGAAGCACCTAGGGTCATACATGTATCGGGTTGGTTCGGTTGTTATCAAAACCAAACCAAACCAACTATATCGGTTCGCATTGGTTCAATTTTATCGGATTTTCGGGTCTTTTTGTTACGTGAATATTATTCAATCTTACTTTGTTGAAATTATAGATAAAGTTTTGATTAGTGAATATATGTTTAGTAAGAGGAGAAAAAATTGACAAACATATGATCTATTAAAATATTCTAATGGGAGAATTTTTTTAGTAACACATGATCACATGATAATTATTTTCTTAGTCGTCAAACAATAATTTTTTGTTAATGTAGCTTTCAAGGTTAGTCGAATTTAATAATTAAATATAAAATCAACATGATACCTAAATAATAATATGTTCTATTTAATTTTAAATTATCGAAATACCATTTCAATTTCGAAAAAGATATAAGAAATCTTGACACATAAATAGGAAGAACAACGAGATGATTGACGCATTTCAATAACAGTTGATAAGAAAATGATACAACCCATTACTTAAAGCAAATAAAAGTGAATGCAGTAATTCATAGTTCCATTAAATATCACATCCTATGAGAGGATCCCAAATATTTCTATATTTCTAAAGAAAATTCAATATAAAGTCTTAAAAGTTCTTTGGTTCGGTTTTTTTACTCAATACCAAACCAAATCAAACCAAATCTAGTCGGATTTTTTAATCGCCTTGGTTTGACTTTACGATTTGGTGCGGGTTTCCAGTTCGGTTTGAACACCCCTAGAAGCAATAATGTTTATCCAGTCCGACATAGTAACTTCTGTTATTCTCTTTTCTCTTAAAAAGAAATTTAAGTTATATGCATTGACGACTTCTAATTTGTATCTCCGTTTGTAATTAATTTTACATTCTATTATAGTTGTCACGACCCAAATTTCATTAAGGGTCGTGATGGCGCCAGACACCACTTGTCAGGTAAGCCAACACCAAGAAGTTAAATAAATTTCTCATTTTAGTATTTTTAAAATCATTTCTTTTTCTTACATTAAACAATAAATAATGAACTTAACCGAGAAAATAATGGTATCTTTAACAAATTTAAATACTCAATAATCCCATAGTCATCCCAGAACGCGGTGTCACAAGTGCATGAGCAATTTCTAGAAAATAAAATGTAATACAATAACTGTCCGGAATACAAATTGGACAGAAAAGAAATTACAATACTCTAGGGCTGGGCATAATTTGGTAAATACCGAATTACCGTACCGAAACCGAAAATTATGGTATTTGGTATACGATATTTTGGTATTTGGTATGGTATTTGGTTTAAGTTTCTAAAAAAAATTGGTATTAGGTATGGTGTTTGGTATTTTAAAATAAAATACCAAAATGCCGACACCGCACCAAAATATATATTATATTACACAAAGCACATATTATCAATTATAACATAAATATAAAAAACCTAAAATTTTACTTTCCTTTATTCTCAAAGTTCATCAATTAACTCTAAACAAGTAATTAGATATTTTTAATGATTAAATATTCTTTTATGTACAATTTTCTCTATTTGGGTCGATATTTGCTAGTTTTGGACAAAATTTTTGTCGACAAATATTTTCAGTTTTGTATTTTTGAGTACTTTAATTAAGAATATTAGAGTGTATGGATCTATGCACTAGTTAGTATTCAAACCGAATAAATCGAAGTTACTGAACCGAATAAACCGAAACCGAAAGGAGAAAAACCGAACCATACCGAATTTAATTAGGTACGTATTGATATAGGATTTTAAGAAACCGAATATCGAAAATACCAAACCCAAATGTCTAAATACCGTACCGACAGACGAACACCCCTACAATACTCGGAAGGAGACTCTGCTGGCTGCGGGTCGTCTCGAGAGATGTAACTCACCTAAGTCTCCGTATCAACCATGCCGCTGCGCCCAACGAGGCAACTAGGCATACAAGTGCCTGTGCAATAAAAATGCACAGCAAGTGTAGTATGAGTACGAAAACAACGCGTACCCAGTAAGTATCCAGTCTAACCTCGAAGAAGTAGTAACGAGAGATCGACTTCGACAGTTACTAGTGGTCCAATAATATAATTAGTCGTGGATTTATTAAAAACAATAGTAAACTCAAGGGAATCATGTAGCAAGTAAACAATCCTTTTGATAATAAGAGATTTCCAAGTTCATATTTCCTCAATTATCAATTTATCTCAGGCCAGGGAGGCAATATCATTATTTATAATTTCAAGGCAAGCAATACAAGTATGCGCAAATCATGCCGAGGTCGCATGACCCGATCCAACATAATATTTAAACTGTGCACTGCCAGAGAGTCGAATGGCGCGAATCATAGATGCATCTATTTAATCTACCGAGGCGTTCGGCCCGTTCCACAAAAAGATAAACACATTCAAACAGTCAATCAAGAATTCATCGAGGGGAAATTATCCAAGGAAAAGGCAATTTCTCTTTTATAAGTCAAGAAAACGATGTCTAGCCTTTTAGAAATTTATTTACAAGGTTCGATATGATTTAAGCATTTTAAATTGAAAACCAGATTGCAAATATTACAAGTAAAGCATGCTTTTGGGTCCTAGACTAACCGAACTTAAGCATAATAGCAGCTACGCACAGACTCTCGTCACCTCGTACGTACGTAGCCTCCACAAATAGGAGCACACATTAAATTATTTCACCAATGGGGTTAATTTCCTCTTACAAGGTTAGAAAGGAGACTTACCTCGCTCCGAAGCTCCATATCCGGCTTCCAAGCCCTTCCGACGACTCAAATCGATGCACAACGCTCCAAAACTAGCCAAATAATGGGCAAACCAATAAAAATATACCCTAATACTTATAACAATTCATTTTAAATAAATTCCCAACTCGGCTCGAAAAATTGACAAAATCGCCCTCAGGCTCACGTGCCCGGATTCCGAAGTTTTTCGGAGATAAATTTTGCCCATAACCTCACGGACTCTGTTTACCTTGAAAATGGTAATAACAATTAGATTTGATTTTGTGGTTCTAAAAATACGTGATTTATTTTTATGCTAGTTTTAAGCAATAGATGCTAAGTAAGAGACTTAGAAAATAAGATAAGAGCTTGAAAGTAGTATGTTTAAGCAAACCGAGTGGCTGAGAATCGGGGCCTCGAGCCCGGTTATAAGGGGCCTCGAGTCGAGCTCGATGCTAAGTTATGGACAGTCGGTGAAGGGCTAACAGCTCTGAGAGCTTTGATGAAGGCTCTTTATGGTCAGTAATGAACAATAAATGAAGAACAATTAGTAGCACACAATAAATGTAAGCAATAAATATAAATAATAGAGTCAAGGGAAAATGTATTTAAGTTAGAGAGCAGAGAATGTTCTTGTATTCAATGTTGTGTATTGTGTTCTACATGTGCCTTACAAATGACAAGCATCCCCTTTATATATGAGGGAAAATCTTAACATAGTGCGGATCATTTATTACAAAGAAATATAGCTGGTACATCTATTTGCTAGTTTGGTACAGACTAGGGCTTCTCTTGCAGGTTTTGTCAGCTTTGATCATATGCCTTGGGAACTTCCCGCTTTCTCATGATAATCATCAATTTGCACTATCTCAAGGTCTCACGTTAGGAACCCTCGGGGGTCGAACCCCGAGCCTTCTGGGGGCGGTCTTCACGAAGTGCCTTAGTGATCACCAAATCGGACCCTCTGATTTTTATCGTATATAGATAGTCCCCGCGTTTCTTAGATTAAAATGATAAGAAAAAGTTTTGACACCGATCTCTTCGATCCTCTTGTGATGACGTCATGCTTATGACGTAAGCTTTTTGTGATAACTGAGACGTCCTGTCGGTACACCTTTTCTGGAAGCATTCAATGCAGCGCCGGTTTATTTTCTTCAAGCGATAATACCTCCGTCAATCCACCTCCTAAAAAGCATTGATTGCGCCTTGGTTATGCTGCCACCTTTCTATAAATGGAAGCTTTCTTGAACCAAACTTGATTCAGTCATTCTTCAACAGCCTTTAACTCCTTTCTTTTCTTCGTTCTTCTCCAACTCTTTTTCCTATGTTTGAAGCTCGTGACCGTAAGGTCACACCGCAGTGTCCTCGCCGGTCATGCTATGGCTCTTTCTCAGAGCTTCCACCTACTGAGTGGGATCGCACTGGCTTGTTGTTGTTGTTGGCCCGAGATAATGAGAGAGGAATCTCAAATTATCTTCGTAACAGAGGATATATGGTCCGTGAACTGCTGCTCATCTCTCATAACACCCTCGCATCGGAGGATATGCGGGCCGTGAACTGCTGCTCATCTCCCTTACTTCCACTTGGTGTGGCACTTCACCCCTTATGCCTTCTCCGGGGCGAAGCGGCATCGTCTACTAACTATTGCATCCCACACCGGTGCAATGTCTCAAGAAGTGGCTTCACAATAGTAGTGCTGGCGAGACCCATAGTCGCCAAATTTTTCACCCAGCCACTTCTTCATCGTTTTCTGCTTCTTCATCTTTTTCTGCTTCTTCGTCTTTTTGTGCTTCGGAGGAGGTTCTCGAAGACATCGTTTGGAGGGTCGAGATGGGGTCCTCGAGGGAATGGTTCTCGCAGAAATTGCTCCCGAAGATGCACCATCGAGAGTAGATTAGACTTTATTTTTTGCCCTTCTATTTCTGTGTGAGGACCCTTCGTGGGCTTTTGTAATCAAGTGTAAGGACCCTTCGGGGCTTTTGTAATCATTGTTTATTAATACAAAAATATTTCTTCAATTTGTCTCTGATTTGTGCCGGATTTCCTTTTATTTGTGTTTGTGAAGAATCTGAGCACGTGACTTTACCGATCGGCCCGAATACCGGACCTAGGCATAGGAATTTCCTCGGTTCTTGATTGGTTAACATGATTTTCTCTGAAACCCTTTGCCATTCCTCGGACTAAGTCCGTGTTGACTTGATACAAACTTAGGCCGGCGATTTCAAATTGAGTGAGAATGTGCCCTCGATTTTTAGAACAAAACTTAACCCCTTTTAAACCTCGTTAACAGTCCTCGAGGGATAATTTGCTCGAGCATCTGAGAAAAAATAGCCTTTAGACTTTCATGGACAATTCCCGAGTGAGAGTTTGCTCAAGCTCGGGCAGCCTAAAAAACTTGATTTGAACTTAGAGAGAAGATAGCCTTAAGGCGTTTTGAATAGACCCCGGATGAGGATACGCCTAGACCTGGATAGCCCCCGGACTGAAGTAACCGAGAGAGCGTTCAACTTGATCTGAAAGCGTAAATAGCCTTAAAGCTTAATTAGTCATTCTCGAGTGAAAACTAGCTCGGGCTCAGGTAGCTCGAGGGCCAAAGAACCGGGTAAATGACCCGCATCTGCAGAAATCCTCGAGATAGGGTACCACCTCGAGGTTAGGTTTATATGAATAGCTCCTTTAGAGCTTGTCTTTTGTTTTGACAGAGATCCTCGAGATTGGGCACCATCTCGAGGCTTAGAGCGATATTGATGGCCCCTTGGAGCCTATCTTCATTTTGACTGAGATTCTCGAGATTGGGCACCATCTCGAGGTTTATAGTGATATTGATGGCTCCTTAGAGCCAATGGCCATGGTAGTAGAAATCCTTAAGATCGGGTACCACCTCGAGGCTGGGTTGACGCGGGGGTCTTTGATCCTTCAAACGTCGTACGACAGCGTCAATCGTATGACGCAGTTATGCAATGACCGAGGTGATCCTGCCGGTATGCCTTCCTGGAAGTGGTAATGGCTTAGCAAACATGTAATTGGCCTTTGAGGCAGGTGGACAATCACCGCTTTCTCCATATATATATGGGTTCGTCTCCCCCTTTTTTGAGGATCCCGCTATTTTGAGCAACTATCCTTCTTCGTAGAGTTCTTCTTCCTCGCGTTAGGTTTTTCACCATTTTTAATTTTGAAGCCTTCGCTTAAGTTACCGCTCCCCCTCTCTTGTTTCAACAAAGTTATGGCTGCTACGCTAGGATCCATTCAACAAGGAGAGGAAAGTTCCGCCTCTGATTCTAGCCTGGTCGGTGGTACACCGCCGGTGTCTGGTGAGCCAACCTCAAAACATTTTGTTTCGAGGAAGGACCCGCCGTCCGAAAAACCTCCCAACGTTTAGGGCCATTGGGAGTATGCTTCGAAGTTCATTTCTCTAATAGGAGAGGGGCACCTTGAGTCAGTAAGGAAAGATTGCGGATGGGGGAAAAGGTAGTATTGCAGGTTCCTTCCCCGGAAGAGAGCATCATGGATCATGCAGAGGGGTTTTTGAAACACGTACCCCTTTACGTTGGGCCCCTTGATAGGGTTGTGCTCGACTTCTGTCGGAAGTATCGGGCTACTCTGGCACAGGTTCATCCGTTGTTTTGGAGGATAGTATTGATGATGAGATTCTTTGCGGAGGAAGCAGGGCTTGAGTTCACCCTTAGTCATCTTATCAGGCTATACCGGCCTTTTCACCACGGAGGCCTTCTAACCTTACGGTGCCGATCTACCAGGCCTTTCGTTGTCGACGATGAAGAAGATGGGGACCGGGGATGGATGAGCCGATTCATCCGAGTATGGACTGTCGACATTATCCCTGTGGAGTTCCTGCCATTTCTTGAGGAATGGAATTATACACGTAAGTGGTACACTTGTGTTTTCATTGTTTTGTTTATGGTGGAGGCAGGTCCTGCAAATGCACTTTTCTTCCCTTTTCTACAGCAATTCCGTGGATGCCATACGAGGTCCCTGACCTGACGGACTGGGCTTGGAAGCTGGCGACTCGCTCGACTTATAATGAGCGCAAGTGGCGAGACTTGTCCAAGGGTAGGTGGGAGGCAAAACACCACGGTATGTGCTATGTGATTTGCTTTCTTTCGAAAGGCCCTTTTCTTTTTATGCGTACTGACTCCGTCATCGTAGGCATTGGGGAATTTTCGGAGATAAGATCGTTCCCTCCCGGAGAGGGAGAAGGGTCATTAGCTTCGGGACCGAGGAATAATAACAAGCGAAAAGAACCTTTGCAGGGCGAGAGTGCTCATAGCGGGGTAAGTCTGGACCGGAGGTTCAGAGAAGATGTATCAGCTAAGCCTGCAACACCCAAGATTCCTGGCCTTAGAGAAAAGGTCCCTCTAAGGTACTTCGAGGGATGCCCGAGGCCATGGGCCGCCTTCATTGAGTGGGGTATCGAGCGACCGCATTCCAATCGGGAGTGGTTCTACCGGGTCCGACGGGTCTAGGCCAGTAGATGTGTGTTCAACCTTTGACGAGGCTCAGCGGCTTTACTCAGTGGAGAGTTTTTGGTCGACTGTATTTGTTTTTTAGTTTTGCAATCTTACCTTCTCATTGATTTCCTTCTCCATGGGCTTTCAACAAGCTCAAGTCTGAGTTGCTCCGTCGTGAGGCCATGTTGCAAAAAGCTGTGGACGGGGAGAAATCCCTCAAGCTTCTTTGCAATAAAAGGGAAGATGAGTTGGTGTACTTGCGGTATGAGGCGAGTCGGAGTCTGAACTACGAAAGCCATCTCGAGGAACAGGTAATTTTTATTCCGAGGGGTGCATGTTTCTTCTTCTATCCTCTAAGATTAATGTTTTGATACTTCAGTTGCAGAAAAAGACGGAGGACCTGGAACGCCTTTGGAGCGAAGTTGGTCAAGCCAAGTGTGAGTGTGGTGAGCTAAAGGCTCGGGTGGACGCCTAGGTTGCGGCTAAGAAGGATGCTTTTGCCAAGGCTTCTGCCCTCGAGGTATAGCTCCGGAATGCTCGCGCGAATAGCTCAGTTCGAACGGACATGATTGCAAGGCTCGAGTCTGAGCTTCTGAAGGTGAAGGCCGAAGTTGTGAACGCTCGGGCTGAAGCCAAAGCGATCCGAGCTAAGGCTGATAAGAAAGTGGCCGTCTATTTGAAAGACGCGGACGATGCTCGAGCTGAGCTGAGGGGGGCTCTCGACCGGGAGAGTAGGAGCAAAGAGTATGCTCGGTGCAAATCTCGAAGGGAAACCCTCAAAGAGATTCATGCCAGGGGCTTCGATCTCTCGAAAGAGATAGCGCAGGACAAGGAGGATGAATACGTGCCAAGTTACTTTTGTCCGATGCCGAAGATAATGAGGAAGAGGCCGATGCGAAAATAGACTAGTTTTTTTTCCTTTTTGATTCTTTGTATAGTGTTCTCAGAGAACTTTGTAAATGTAGCCTTGCGTTGTTTCATATATGCATATATAAAGAAACCTTTCGATTTTCTCCTTTCATGAGTTTCTATTTGCTTGCGCATGTCTTTCTTCGTTTTGGATCTGTACGTTCGTCGGTGATTGGCCAGATGATTTGGCTTTTGAGTAGAAACCCTTAGATTAAGAATTCGGCCCTGAGGCTTTGTTGGGCTGGCCCGTAGGCTCTTACGTGTGGGGTCGGTACGACCTTTAATTTTAAGCTGGCGACAGTGGCTCTTACGCCCTTGCCCTTAGGCGTATTCAGTTAATGTTTTGGGATCAGTCCTTCGAGTCGTGTTTCGACTCGAGCTTATTGACCCTTAAAATTTTGAATTTTAAACTGGCCTTTAGGCTCTTATGCGTTGGGTCAGTACGACCTTTATTATGGGCTGGCGACAGTGGCTCTCACGCATCGGGTCGGTACGACCTGTTAGTGTAGGTTGGCGACAGTGGCTCTTACGCGTTGGGTCGGTACGACCTCTTAGTGTAGGCTGGCGACAGTGGCTCTTACGCATTGGGTCGGTACGACCTCTTAGTGTAGGCTTCATTTTTCCCTCGTTAAAGACTTTCGAAGTTTTTATGTTCTCCCGAATCTTTGACGGTTGGATAAGAACCTCGATTGTGAGCCGTTTATGCGGCGATAGATGAGCACCTCGGGAGGTTTCGCTCGATGGCTGAATGATTTCGAAGCCTGTAGTTTGGAGCTGATATGATCGAAACTCTTTTGCTTAAGTCGAGGGTAGCCTGATTAACCGGTTCTTTTCGAAGTTTCTTCAAAGTAATTGAAGGCCTGTGATTTTATAGCGACGGTCGAGCATCCCCGAGTCGTGTTGGTTTGGCTGGTACAGCCTTGTGACCGTAGTCAATTATATTTGGCCGTAGCCCTTTAGTCCCCGAGTGAAGTAACTACAACGTCTATATCGAGGGTATGCCTTTTTAGGGGTATTACAAGTTCGAATATATAGCCTTAGCTTTAAGACCAGGATTATGCCTTTTTGTAAGGTCTTATAACTTTTTACATGCCTTACTTGAGGTCTTACAGTTTTGGTTACTTGGTACAAGTGTAGTTCATGCCTTGCGTGAGGTCTTACAGATTTTGGTTTTGCCTTATAAAGGTCTTACGAGCTCGAGGCTTCCCACATGGGTCTTATAGCCTCGAGTTTTCGATAAGTCGATGGGGTGGCAGTCGGCGACAGTCCTCGAGATATTGAGAGTTTCTTGGCTCTGGAGCCGTTTTGTGTAAACTTGGAGTTACTTCATTGAGGGCTTACTAGTTCGAAGTTTCTGGCCTGGAGGTCATGTGACTTTGAGTTTTTGACGTCAGTCCTCGAGTGTTCGGGAATTTTTTTGGCTCTGGAGCGGTTTCTTGAAAAAATAGCAGATTTCTTCGAAGCGCAAAGCGTTTTGATGGAACAAATATTTCTTGATTACTTGGTACAAGTATACACTTTTTCGTTGTCGAGGGCTCGGTTATTCTATACGGACACGGTTCGTTCGACCTTTTGGCCCGATACATCATTTTCCTATTGAAACCCTTTTAGGCACATCTTGACTTCTCCGAGGAGGTGATCTCCCGGGGGGGGGGGGGGGGGATGCCCCCTAGTATTCGAGGTTGATTGAAGAGAAGCCTTGAATACTTGTTGAGTTTTCCTTAGGTAGCACATAGATGTTGCCTCGTTAAAAACCTTGCCGGTAAAACCCTTCTTGGGATAAAACCCGGTCGAAGGAAAAGAGTGCAACGCATGCTTTGGAACCTAAGGTCTTCAAGTTGGAGATTGCTTCGACTGTTCCAATCGGATACCTGTGCACAGGTTAGTGTAAATGTAAATGAAAAAAGGGACATGATTATACCTTAGTGTTGATGGCGCTTCGAGCCTTGATATGCTCCAACCGTTTGCTCCGAGGACGCGGTATGGTCCTTTACTCATTTAGTCGGGTGTAGCCGAGAATATGTCTCGCTATTTCTTCTTCACTATTTGCTTATCTTTTGGCTCCTTCGATGTTGGAGGTGTTGATGCCGGTGCCACATCGTGCACCGCGAACATCTCTCTCGCTGCATGTTGTTCTCCGTAGACGGTTTTTATTCCGTCTTTTGTCAGAAATTTCACCATTTGATGGAGGGTGGATGGTACTGCTCTCATGCAGTGTATCCATGGCCTTCCGAGCAAGGCGTTGTACCTCATGTCTCCTTAGATGACATGGAACTTGGCATTTTGGGTTGTGCCGGCCACGTTGACCGGGAGGGTGATTTCCACTTTGGTTGTCTCGCTCGCCATATTGAATCCGTTGAGGACTTGAGAGGCGGGCACGATCTGGTGAGCAGTCCGAGCTGCTCCACGCCCCTTGACCTGCTAATGTTGGCTGAGCTACCTGATAACTGTGATTTTAACACGTTTTATGCCCATACTTGCCTATGCCTTATGTATGAATTGTCACGAAATAGACTTAGAATGCTTGCAAAGTGCGCTTGATTGCAGGTTTGAGCGACAAGATGACGAAAGTCAAGAACCAGCTCGAAACGGAGTGAAACCTGCTCAAGTATCAAAAATCATTGAAGTAGGGACATGAGGACCTAGCGCGGACCGCACTGATTTGTTGCGCGGCCGTGCTAGGAGATTCAGAGAGCACCCATTTCAGGAGTCTCCAAGCGCGGTTAGCGCTCATTTCTACGCGGTCAGCGCTGGTGTCTACGCGGTCGCGCTTCAATGTTGTGCGTCCGCGCTCATTAGCCTGTGCGGCCGCGCTACTTCTTTGCGCAGTCCGCGTCCCCAGTTCCAGAAGTGAATGATAGAAGACCAAGACCCCTACGCAGCCGCGCTGCATTTATGCGCGGTCCGCGCCAGCCCCGCAGGGGTATTTTTTTCCAATTTTTCTGGCATAGAATAAATAAAATATTTTATTATTTCTAGGTTAATTAATGGGTGTGATTGTTTAGTGCTTGAATGATGTTGGGTGTTTGATATTTGGGTTGATTTTATGTTTTAACTAGGATTTGGTGGTTGCAAACACTAAGTCTAGCTTAGTGAGTCTTGACTCTTCTTGAGAAAGAGTGTCTATGACTCCAAAGTTAACCAACAAGGAATTGGGATGGAACCATAAGAATGGTAGTCCCTATTAACGGGTAAGACCTCGAGAGAGTGATTACCCAACTTGAACCCTAAGTTGCTTGGTTTGTTAGCCTACCCAATTGGTCTCGAGAGAGTCAATTGGGCAAAATCACTCTTTCTACCGAGAGGTGTGAGAGCGAATGCTATCGTGCAACGGTTATACGATAAGCCCCATAATCATCATTCTCGTATTAGGAATCTCGACCCGTTAGTTGACCACCTAGGTAAATGCCACGACCCTAGTGTCTTTCTCTATCTTGCATACAACCTAGAGTTACTATCTTATCATAATTTAGTTATAATTAGTAGTTGTTAAATTGTAGTTGATAATCACAAAAACCCAAAAATGATAGAAGATCAATTAGAAGCAAACATGCAATTCTAGGCTAAACAAATATCCAACTCCCTTTCTAGATCCCTGTGGAAATTGACCCCGATACCACTATTGGGTAAAAGTATTAGCGCCCACTCTTCCTAAGGTTGAGTCCGCTGCGACCTAATCATTACCTGGATCCACAAGTACACGTTTAACTTGAAATGTATTTACAAGAAAAGAGATTACTAGTGCGTCGTTATGAGGTTGAGACAAGGTCTCGATGTCCTCGTCGCTGAATGTGAGAGCGTCCTCGGGTATGTAACCCCGAGTTCGCTTTTCCCTAGTGATGGATATTTTTATTCGTTTGACGATGGGTTCCTGTGGGATGTCGACTCCTCCGACAATCATGTGGATGACATGTTGTGGTTCTTCCGTTTCATTCTTTCTGTTCGCCTCTTTCCCGAAATTGATTTTTGGCTCGGTCGCTGAGGAACTCTCGGAGGTGCCCTTTGCTGAATAGTCGGGCTACTTCCTCTCGGAATTGTCTGCAGTCTTCGGTCCTATGACCGTGCATGCCGTGAAACTCGCACACTAGGTTAGGGTTCCTTTGCGACGGATCTGACTGCACGGGTTTTGCCCACTTGGATTCTCTGATTTTACCGATGGCAGACGATGTCTGAAAAGTCAATGTTGATGTTGTATTCGGACAATCGGGGTGCCTCCATTGGTCCTGTATGTCTATCGAATCCGGCTCTGCTTACGAGTCCCCGAGGATTCTGACCTCGATCTATCCTTCGATCATTTCGGGGTATGTTACGTCTTGGGGCATTTCTTCTATCTTCAGTGTATGGTTGGTACCTTTCCTTGTTTGGCTTTGGCTCCTTTTCTAGAAGCTTGCTAGGATATACTGAGCCCGAGAGGGCTCCTAGTTGGTCGTCCTCGACCCTGATCTTTGATCAGTATCGGTTGTGGACATCCGACCAGGTCACGGCGGGATATTCGACCAAGTTCTGCTTCAGCTGCTTCGAAGCTACCGAGCTTCGCTCATTCAAACCTTGAGTGAAGGCCTATATGGCCCAGTCATCAGAGACTGGTGGTAATTCCATTCTCTCCATTTGAAAGCGAGACACAAACTCCCGCAACATCTCGTTTTCTCTTTGTTTGATTTTGAAGACGTTGGATTTCCTTGTAGCAACCTTGATGGCACCGGCATGTGCCTTTATGAAAGAATCTGCCAGCATGGCAAATGAGTCTATTGAATTCGGGGCGAGGTTGTGGTACCACATCATGTCCCCCTTCGAAAGCGTTTCTCCGAACTTCTTTAGTAGGACGAACTCGATCTCGTCGTCATTTAGTTCGTTGCCCTTTACTGCACAAGTGTAAGCGGTGACGTGCTCGTTAGGGTCCGAGGTTCCGTTGTATTTCGGAAGGTCGAGCATTCTGAACTTCTTCGGGATGGGTTTTGGAGCAGCATCTTGTGGGAATGGCTTTTGTACGAACTTCTTCAAATCTACACCCTTCAGGATTGGGGGTGCGCCCGAGATTTGATCGACCCTAGAATTGTAGGTCTCCACCTTTTTGTCATTGGCCTCTCTCTTCTTCTCGCCCGATTCAATCCTCTTTGTGAGATCTTCGAGCATATTTATGATAGCTGGATCGGCTGCTGACCCGTTGTTGTTTGATCTTTCTGGTATTTGTTCGTCTCGAGGAGCCGCCTCCGGTGCTGCTGTGCTTGGAGTTTTTTGGTGGCTTTGTAGTTGAGCAATCGCCAGCTGTTGTGCCTGCAACATCTCAAAAATGACGTGAAGGATAACCTCTCGCTCTTTTCGGGCTGGGGTTTTCTGATCTTCCTGTTGGTTCTCTTGGCGTATACTCATGTCGGTATGGGAGCTTATGTCGACGCGTTGGGCGTTGCGCGAGACCACGTCCACGGGAATTGGTTCTGGTGCATCCTTAGGGTTTTGTGGTGGTATACCAAATACCTGGAACAGCTACACCATTCTCCCCATGGTCCTCAGGACCGTTGTTCTCCTGTGCATTCACTGAGTTTGACATTTTGACCTGAAATCAAAGATGCTTTGGACAATTAAAAGCGTGAAAGATAACTTGCGTTATATAGTAAACTAGCAAGAAAACAACAACTATTATTTTTAGCCCCACGGTGGGCGCCAAATTGTTTACCTTGAAAATGATAATAACAAAATTAGATTTAATTTTGTGATTCTAAAAATACGTAATATATTTTTATGCTAGTTGTTAAGCAATAGATGCTAAGTAAGAGACTTAGAAAATAAGATAAGAGCTTGAAGGTAGTATGTTTAAGCAAACCGAGTAGCTGAGAATCGGGACCTCGAGCTTGGTTATAAGGGGCCTCGAGGTCGAGCTCGATGCTAAGCTATGGACAGTCGGTGAAGGGCTAACAGCTCTGAGAGCTTTGATGAAGGCTCTTTATGATCAATAATGAACAATAAATGAAGAACAATTAGTAGCGCACAATACATGTAAGCAATAAATGTAAATAATAGAGTTAAGGGAAAATGTATTTAAGTTAGAGAGCAGAGAATGTTCTTGTATTCAATGTTGTATGTTGTGTTCAACATGTGCCTTACAAAATGACAAGGATCCCCATTATATATGAGGGGAAATCTTAACATGGTGCAGATGCATTTATTACAAAGAAATATAGCTGGTACATCTAGTTGCTAGTTTGGTAGAGACTAGGGCTTCTCTTGCAGGTTTCGTCAGCTTTGATCATATGCCTTGGGAACTTCCCGCTTTCTCATGATAATCATCGATTTGCACTATCTCGAGGTCGCACGTTAGGAACTGTGAGCACGTGATTTTTGCCGCGCTTAAATTACTCCTATAGAATTCATTAAAAGTAGAATTTTTCTTTAGTATTTGAATTTTTAGGAATTAATTGCATGATTTTGCATTTTGTGTGCATTTTTAGTTGTCATAAAAATGAAAAAAAATTTATTACAAAAATAGCATACTTGCATTTTTAGATTAATTAACATCATTGAAAATAAGAGAAAATAATTAAAATAGTCTTTTGTATTGTTTTAGTTTTAATTTTTGATTTTTTTCTTAAGTTTTCCTTTTGAACTAGGATTTGTTTGATTTTTTGAGAAGTAATTAGTTTAATTTTAGAGTTAAATCAGTTCTTATCTATTTTTAATTTTGTACTTAATAAAATCTAAAAAAAAATTAAAATCAGGAAGAAAGAAAGAAAAAAACAAATAAAAATTGAAAGAAAAGGATTTTTTTTAAGAAATTAAATAAGCTGTTTGTTTAATTTGGGCCAATGTTGAATAAATAACACTAGCCCAAGGTAAAGCCCCAAATCCGGCTAAAATCAGCCCAAAATCTGCACCCCACCCGGTCCAATCCTCCAGTCCCCTAAACCACTCAAACGACGTAGTACCAGGACAATACTACGTCGTTTTGAATTAATGAAGGCCAAATTAAATCTAAGCCATCCATCCATTCTAATCCAACGGCCCATAATTCTTCTTGATTTTAAATAAAGTTGTCTGAAAATTTGAAAACCCTAAAGACAGACTTCACCCTCCTCGTACCTTATTCAACCCCACCGCCTTCCGCCGCAAACCGCCGCCGGAAATCGCCCACGGCGGCGACGGAGCTCTAAACTTGCCCAAATTTACACCCCTACATCATCCTAACCTCCTCAATACAAATCCATGACTAATTTTTCTCAAATCCCAACCAAAACCCCCAAATCCATGAAACCCTAGCCGCCGCCTTCGCCGCCCACGGCGGCGCCACCTCCAATCCTCCCCGGAATCCCACCCTAAGGTCTCTTCACTCTTTTCTTCCCAAAGCCTAGATTAGTTTTGTCCAAGTCCAGCCCTAATGGCTCAAATCCGGGATCTAGGGTTTCTGAGTTTAAAATTTGTCGAACTTCAGTTGCTTGGGGATTTTGCTAAAGAAAGACATCATGTGAAGGATAAATTTAAGCTCACTTAATTGAAGCCAAATAAGTAAGCTTTCTTCTTTTGTTTGTTTGATTTTCTTTTCGTTTCATTTAAGCTCTGTTCATTTATCTTTTGAGTAATAGCTTCGATTAGGATATCTTCCCTTTAATCAATCGTTCATCATGATAATTGACTTAGGGTCTTTTAGGGTTTGAATTTGTGATTTTGTTCTGTCTGTTTTTTTTATTCTTGTTGCTTTGTGTTCGAATTTTCTGTTGAGTTGATGACTAAAGTGTGGCATTGTTCCTCTTAATTTTGTGTTTGATCTTAGTGGCATGATATTAGTTTTCACCTTAGATACAATTTAGCCTTAGGACTTCATGTGTTAATTAGGAGTTATTTTAATTAGTTTAATTATTAGGTATTCTTATTATAGTTGTTGATG
Organism: Nicotiana attenuata; assembly: GCF_001879085.1. Taxonomy (NCBI): domain Eukaryota; kingdom Viridiplantae; phylum Streptophyta; class Magnoliopsida; order Solanales; family Solanaceae; genus Nicotiana; species Nicotiana attenuata. The sequence continues at coordinate 56,689 of NW_017674357.1, forward strand.
TTTGGTTATAGCTGAAAGTATCCAGCCCCTGGTGCTTGGTTAACCATGGTCATCTGACCAAGATTAAGAGGGGTTAGGTTAGTTGAAATAGAGTTGGTAATTTCAGTTTGAATCAAGGTCAGTATAGGTATTTCAAAGAGAAAGAATCTTGTGGTAACTGAATAGAATTCCCTAGAACCTTCTAGAGGAGAGTCAAATTAGAATTTCAGTAGTTTTAGTGCAGTAACTTGGGCACCAAGACAAAATTTTAGGGACTAATGTATAAAAACTGAAAATAAAAGAGGGGGAAAAGGGGTGAGTGAAATCTGGAAGCTTCCCCCTCATTTCTGCCTATAAAAGGCAGTCCCCTTGCCTTCTTTAACAAGTTTTTGAACACCTGGAAAAATTCCCCAAAAGTTTGGAACCCCAAAAATTCCAACCCAAAATAGTCTTAGTTTCCAGAAGCTAAATTTGAACTTCAGCTTCAAACACTAGATCTGAAATTCTCTTTCTCATCTTAGAAAATCTCCAACAACAAAAAAAAAGCCACAGAAAAATACAAAAAAAAAAACTGTTACATTGATCTTCCTTAGATCATTTCTCAAATTTCAGCTCTTAATTCAACTGGTTAGCTCATTTAGGATCAGAATTAGCTCGGATTTCTCTGTTTCTGTTCTGTACTCGAAGGTTTAAAGCATCTGAAGGTGTTTGGGATTTATTCGAGTTGTTGCTGGGTATTTTTGAGTGCTGAAGGTGTTCTGTAACTTCCTAGTTCAATTTCGAGTAAACTTGAGGTCAAACAAGTTTGTTTTTGGTCGATTAGCTGCTGTTGATTCTCCGTAACTCATTCCTGAGCTTTGTGAAGTTGTGTTGAACCTGCAATTGTCCCTGCTGCTATGTTTAACACTGTTGCTTGTCATCTACTGCTGCTGATCTCTCCTTTTCCTTCTTATTTACAACTTCCAGGTACATATTTGACTCTGAAGCCATATGAACACCCAATTGAAGATGAAATAAAACCTGCTGCACGATTTTGTTATGAGCTTGTTGTTAGACAGTTTATATTTCGTGTAGTGTTCATGAATGTGTTAATATCCTTATTAGACTTGAACAATCAGGACTGTCAATGGACTGTTAATGGATTTTAGTGCTAGTTCAAATTATTTAGGATTCTGTTGAACTTCAGTGTGTGTTTGAGTAGAGTTAATTTAGTTAACATTGGATGTTCAAGTCCCTGTATGTCTGGATTATCGCATGTCCATAGTTAGATGTTAATTGATGAGCAATTATCCAGTATAGATTAGATTTGGTTTATAACAGGAGTTGGATTGTTTGAGGTTATTGAATCGGTGATCATTAGTCTAACTTGAGCCTTAATATAATACAAGTCACTTCCTTGTGTTGGTTTTGATTTGAAATGTTCTGAACGTAGAAGTGCCTTTGAGATCATATATTTCCATTTGTAATCAATAATTAGATATTTGATTGTCATGAGCGGTTAACAGAAGGTCGAATATGATATCATATGAATCTGAGGATTAAATTGGAATAATATGGAATGATATGTTGGATCGCTAGCCTAACTGGTTGTGCCTCGTCAATCCGAGTCAATATTAACAAAAATCAATTTCAAAGTTAGCTACTTCTTAGATTGACCCAACGTTTGGCTGATTTGGTCTTTGATTTGAATCCATATATGTAGCAGCCCGTTAAGAGTTAACCCGCCCGAAAATGAAACTGGCATCCGATATTGGGCTTATCACAGGCCCAGGCCACCTGACTTTCTGCAATCAAAATTTGGACCTCTTATTGGGCCGCTCTTCATGACTTGTTAAATTCCATCATACTTACTGAATGTATTGGCTCTTGAGCAGTTTAAGCATAGGCCTTTGGGGCCCTTGAATTAAGTAGCATGCTTGAGTTAAGAGGCGTTTCCTCCTACTCAAGTATGGACTTGAACTTGAGGCCCATTTTTCTTGATTACTTTAAATAATAGCAATTGATGCTTATAATTAGCTAATGCTCTTTAGAGACAAATTCAATAGAAAAATTATAGTTTGCTCTAAGATGGCCTTTAAATAATAAGATGAGATGAGCCTCGCCAAACAAAACGCATAAATTGCGGGGCCCTCATTAAATGCTTATATTAAAATATTTAGAATTCGGGGCGTGCCGTTTAGCGAATTTCACGGCCCTCCGCAAAGATATAACCCGTTAGTCGCTCTTAGGCGCGCTTTCAATAATTTTACTTTCTTAAATATGGGTGTGCATTTCATGCAACCCAAATCCGAATCCCAACGAAGTTGAAATGTGTCAAAGGTCACGGGTGCATTTATGTGACGTGGTTCAAGACGTGTTTTCACGACGTTGCAACTCTCTTAAAAAAATTAATAATAAAAGCGGTTTAAAGTTAAAAAGCACATCAGTCAAAACATGTATTAAAATCAGATGTTTAGCCAATTATAATAATTTAAGCGACCGTGCTAGAACCATGGGATCCGGGGGTGCCTAACACCTTCCCTCGGGTCAACAGAATTCCTTATTCAGAATTTCTGGTTCGCAGACTCCAACTGGGAAGTCGAAATTTTCCTCGATTTGGGATTCAAGTTAAACCGGTGACTTGGGACACCAAAAGTCAATCCTATCCCAAGTGGCGACTCTAAACAAATAAATAATCTCATTTCAAATAATGTCACTTTAATTGGAAAAACTCCCTTATACATTATCCTTCGGGGTAGGTGTGTAAAAAATGAGGTGTGACAACTCTGGCGACTCTGCTGGGGATACGAACCCAGAATTTCGATTCAGGGTTCAAGAATTCGAGCTTAGTATAATTATTATATTTGGCTTTGTCTGATTTTCCTACATGTTTCATGATAAATGTGCTAAGTGCTTTACCGCTTTGATATTATCTGAATTCTATATATAAAATTGTTACGAAACCCTTCTCTTCTCATCTCCGGGGATGTGCTCACTGGTTGAGACTCTCTATTCTGTTAGTGTCAATACCTTAAAATAAGAAAGAGGCCGGACAAGTTACTAAGCCGGATGGCCTTTTGGTTCCCGGTACGTAGCCCCCTCCTCGACTCGAGTTGTCCGCTCGGGTACACAGTCTAGAACATATACTCAGGTTTTGAACCTAGAATAACTCGACCTCATGCCGGATCCCTGGTAGGACGTTTGTTTGCATCATGTGCATTTGACATAGGGGACTCAACACAGGGGTTGGGTCCGTCTAGGACAGGGGACCTAAAATGAATTGACCATCCTGATGCATCCTGCGTGCTACTTGCGCATTTATTTGCTCGGCTTTGCATGTTGATCGGCTTGACTAAATGAGTGAAAATTGAAAAAAAAATAAGCAGTGTTAGGACTAAGTGAGGGTGAACATTTGAGGAAAACCAAAGCCCAAATAGTACCGAAATGCTGCTGGATTTTTGAAAAATGAAAAATAAAAAAGAGAAAATTATTTGAAAGAAAAACAAGAAAAATATAGAAAGAAAATTGTTGTTCAAAATAGTTTTGGCAAATCTGACCGAACTACACGGGTCTGATTCTCACCGGATGTGAGATATGTAGGCAAACCTCATCGGTTCCGACCCCAATTTTCAAAAACCCAAAAATATTTTCCTTTAGTTCTTTCTTTAGAAATCTTTCCTTAAAACAAAAAAAAAAACATTCAAAAAAAAAAGTTTTTAAAACTCAAAAATGGTTTTCTTCTTTCTAATGTCTTTCATACAAAAAGGAAAAATCAATAAAAATCAAAATCCAAAAATACGGGTTTCCTTCATTTTGAAAATCCAAAAAAAAAAATCAAAAACAAAAATCCAAAAATACTCTTATTTTTTCTTTAGAAGCCTTTTTTTGTNAAATATTTTTGCTTTTACCTTAGAAGTACTTTTATAAATAAATAAAAGCTCAGAAATTCAAAACATTTTTCTTAAAGAAGTCCCCTTTCGAAAATTAAGAGGTTACATCCAAAATCCAAAAATATTTTCTTTTTTCCTTAGAAAAAGAGAAAACAAATGAAAATTCAAACAAAAATATTTTCTTTTTCTTTTGAAATTCCCAAAGTTCAAATCAAACAAAAGGAATTTTTAGAAGTCTTTCTTTCAAAAATAAAATCAAAATCAAAAATCCAAAACAAAATTCCTTTCTTCTTTTAAAGTATCTTTTTTAGAAAATTCCAAAAGAAAAAAAATCAAAAATATTTTTTCTTTTGCCTTAAAGCTTCATGGTCTAAGTTTTAAAAAAAAAAGAGTTAGTTTACTCCATTCCCAATATGCCCGAACTACGCTGGTTTGATTCTCACCGGATGTGAGATACGTAGGCAACCCTCATCGGGTCCAACCACCCTTTTGCAAAAAAAATAGCCAAAACAATACCAAAATTTTAATTTTTATCACAAATAAGTCAGGTAATGCCATTCTTGCTTAAAATAAGCCGAATGTCCCCAAAAGGGCGCCGGAAGGCCGCTTTTGCAAGAACAGCCACTTTGGGTCATTTTCAACGGTTAGCGGGCACAGCCTTAAAATCTTCTTTCCCGAAGTGCAGAAAGGTCGTATCTGCAAAACAGAGTCTTTGTTTGCTTAAATTAAAATTTTGAAAAAATAGCCACTTTTCCTTTTAGGTCAAAATAAATCATTAAAATACTCCTGAGATGTCTTTCTTTCATAAATAAATAAAAAAATAAATAAAAAATACAAATTTTGAAAAATTGAGTCCGAAAATACTTTTGCTCAAAAATCCAAAATATTTTCGTAGAAATCCCTCTTCCGAAAATGAAGAGGCAACTTTCAAAGTCAAAAAAATATATATTTTTCTTTCGTGATAGAAAAAGAGAAAATAAATGAAAATTCAAACAAAAATATTTCTTTTTACTTCTAAAAATTCCCAAAGTTCCAATAAAAGAAAAGAAATATTTTAGAAGTCTTTCTTTCAAAAATCAAAAGAAAAATCAAAATCAAAAAATAAAAAAAATATATATATTTCCCTTTTTCTTTTAAAGCATTTCTTTCAAAATTCCAAAAAAAAAAGTTAGCTTATTTGCAAGAACTACGCTTGGTCTGATTCATGCAAGGTCATGATACGTAGGCAATCTCCATAGGATTCGACTGTAACCCTAAGAAAAAGAAAAGAAAAAAAAATACAAGGGAAGGAAATAAAAAAACAAGAGAGAAAGAAACGCAAAAAGAGAAAATAAGGAATCAAGAGAAAAATCATGGCAAAAGAAAAGGGAAAAGCAGCAAATGAAAAACAAAGGGAAAAGAAAAATGAGAGAAAAATAGAAAGAGAAAGAAAAGCAAGAAAAACAAAGAGTAAAAATCAAAAGAAGAGAAAATAGAAAAAGAAAAGCCGGGATGACGCATGCAACCAGTGCAAACATGTAGACATCCGTTTAACTGTATAGGTGCATCACACCCCAATGAGCGATTACCTATTTGTTACTTGTCTCAAACTAACAATGTGTTGCTATCAATTCCAGCCTAGCTTTTAGAAACGGTGGTTGGTTGTGGCAAGCTGGCATCGCATCAATACTTCACTAGATCGAAAGGAAGTGTGGAAATGTCTACAGAAATGACGTTGCCCGCAGTCCCCATCTCTGAGGATAGCCCCATCTCAGGGATCCCGGCATCTGAGTCTGTCACAGCTGAAGAGAACCGGATACTACGTCTTCGACTCATGGAGATGTGGGACGCCTGGACCAATGGAAGGGAGCCTCCAAGCGCCATCCCTGGATTCCCTGAACTATTCCCTAGCTCTGGGGATACCTCCAATATCCCCATCAGCCACCCTCATACTCATTTGGGACAGCCTACCATGACCGCTCACTTCGTCGGAACACCTTCTGAGGTCCGCCCCCAGGTGTTCCCAGCAGGAGCAGCTCCTAACATCTTCACTGCTCCACCATGCTCTGCTACAACACAACCTTCACTCCCGAGGCCTGCTATTGATCCCTCGGTCTTCACTTTCCAAAATCCCATCTTTCAAGCAGATCCTCCTCAATATCCCACATACACTTACCCTCAGCCACAGCCATTTGAGCTCACACCAGGGCAAGATAAAACTCCCAAAGCTCCTGAACAAGATGAGATGGCAAAGAGAATGAGGAGCCTTGAGCAGAGCTTGAAGAACATGCAAGGTTTGAGTGGGCAGAAGAGTGTATCATATACTGATCTGTGCATGTTCCCTCACGTGCATCTGCCTATGGGATTCAAAACCCCGAAGTTGAGAAATACGATGGGCATGGCGATCCCATTGCTCACCTTAAGAGGTACTGCAATCAATTACGCGGTGCTGGCGGAAAAGAGGAGTTGTTAATGGCTTACTTTGGAGAAAGCTTGGTAGGCATCGCCTCGGAATGGTATATGGACCAAGATGTCTCACGATGGCACATTTGGGATGACCTTGCCAGAGATTTTGTGAGACAGTTTCAATACAACATCGACATTGCGCCGGACAGGAACTCTTTGGCGAATTTGAAGAAGAAGCCCTCAGAAAGTTTTAGGGAATATGCTATTAAGTGGTGTGAGCAAGCGTCGAGGGTGAAACCTCCAATGGATGAGTGGAAATGGTCACCGTATTTCTTCAGGCCCAGGAAGCGGATTATTTCCAGAACATGATGTCAGCCATGGGCAAACCTTTTGCAAAGGCGATTAAGATCGGGGAAATGGTAGAAAATGGTTTGAAAACGGGCAGGATTTTAAGTCAGCCGGCCATCAGAGCAACCTCCCAAGCCATCCAAGGCGGGTCTGGAGGAATGGCCAAAGGTAATAAGAAAGAAGAAGCGTTATGGCAGCCTCAGGGGCAAGGAGACATCGCGCTCCCAGACCCATGTTCCGGACAGACCCCCTCAACATTACTATCCTCATCACGACATGGCTTATGCTCCTCAACCGTATGCGGTCATGAATGCACAACCTTTTGCTCGTCCGCAGCCACATGCCAATAGAAACCAAGCTCCATTTCAAAGAAACCAGCCTCCTCACCAAAACCACTATAACCCCCCGTC
>NW_017674357.1:65318-70726 GCF_001879085.1 Nicotiana attenuata
CGGGCAGTTGTACCAACAAAGAATGGACCGCGCTTATAACAAGAAAGTACGACCCAGGAACTTTGAAGTGGGACAACTTGTGTTAAGGCGCATTCTTCCACATCATCAGGAAGCCAAAGGAAAATTTGCTCCTAATTGGAAAGGTCCATACATCATCAGAAAGATATTGCCGAGAGGAGCATTGTATCTGGGAGACATCGAAGGAAATGATCCCGAAGCAGCTGTGAACGCGGATGCAGTAAAAAGGTACTATGTCTAGACTTTCTGCGGTGACGACTTTGTGCAATTGAGATGACGAAGGCTTTCATTCCCGCTACCCAAACACCATCAACCCTTTGCAAACCCATTTGAGCAGGTTACCCTTCCTTGGTCACCCTCATTGGAACCCGAAAGTACTATTGAAAAGAAAAAAAACAAAAAAAAACAAAAAAAACAAAAAAAACAAAAAAAGAAACCAAAAAAAAAGAAAAAAGAAAAGAAAAAGAAAATATGATGAAAAGAAAAAAGAAAAAAAACAAAAGAAAAAGAAAATATGATGAAAAGAAAAAGAAAAAGAAAAGAAAAAACAAAAACAAACAAAACAAAAACAAAAACAACTGAACAAATGTTTTGCCTGAACTACGTCTGACTTGATTCCGAAAGTATACATAGGCAGCCTCTCTCTGGGTTCAGTCACACCAAAACAAAAATCCCAATTCCCCAAAAATGAAACTGGGGCAGATGATATAATGGCTCGGCAATGAGCCCACCAAAACGGTTCCAAAGTTGTACTTCCATCCAAGATTCTTTTACCCAAAAACCTTGTCCAAGTCCTTCCGATCAATTGGCAAAGGCGCGGAATTGAAAACATCATTGTTGGAATCTGATGCAATCAAATTGAGAGAAATAAAATGAGAGAGTCTTATCGGTGAAAACCTTCGGGCACCATAAGGCGACAGTGAGTAGAGAATTTGAAAATGAGAGAGTCCGTTTGGTGAAAACTCGTAAAGAGCACTTTCGGGCGACGGTGAGAAGAGAAATGAGAGAGGTCGATTAGCGAAAACCCACAAAGGGCGCTGTCGGCCGAAAAGAAGACATCTCACCACTAAAAGAGTCCTGACAAGGTTCCCTGGTTTTGAAATACGGATCAATGGGTTCACGAGAAGCTAGAAAGTTTGTGTGGGTCGGGCATCCAGTCCAAGAAGCATGTCATGTCCATTTGAAGCCAGCATGCACCCCAGATAAGTCCTTCTTTTCCCCCTAAAGGGATACTTCTCTTTAAACTCATATGCTTGCCTTTTGTATATTTCTTCCTTGAATCCCTGGTCTAACGCTGATTCCGAAACTATTACAAAGAAAAGGTGGCAGGACTGGCTTTACAGGGCTCCCCCTAACAAAAGCTAAAGAAAAGTACCCAGCCTCAGCGGGTGCATCAAGTCAATCCCGACTGGCCATGATGGCGGATGCTTTGAAATCAAGCTATTGAAAGAGAAAAACAAAATAAAAGTCAAGAACAAAGGTCTTAAAGGCAGAATAAAGTGAAAGGCCGGAGCCCCACGCGGGCGAGTTGTCATGAAATCCTGAAAGATGAGCCATCCGGTTTGAAAAAGAGAAGAATCTTAAAACCAGCAAGCAGCAGAGGTTCTCAACAGAAGATAGGCCGGGATCAAATAATCAAGGCCACAAAACCAACCACCGTTTCAAACTAACAATTGTTCTTTGTTTGAGAATTGAAACAGGTGCAATCCAGGCGACCCCGCAAAGCAGGTGCAGCCAAAAGAAAAGAAACGTGCAAGTGCTGAAACAGCTTTGCAGCAAATAATCAATGCAAAAGGGAAGTTTCCTCCAAGTTCTTTCCTGCATCTTATCAAAAATGAAAAAAAAAAGAAAAAAAAAGATAACAAAAGAATCCCAAAAAGGATAGTTTAGAATTCCCAATATCAACCTGTTACTTGGTTTAGCCAACATTAGGGCTCCAACCCCTGAGTTGAGCGTTTTTCCTTTTAGCCAACATTAGGGCTCCAACCCCTGAGTTGAGCGTTTTTCCCTTTAGCCAACATTAGGGCTCCAACCCCTGAGTGGAACGTTTTCCCCATTAGCCAACAATAGGGCTCCAACCCCTGAGTTGAGCGTTTTTCCTTTTAGCCAACATTAGGGCTCCAATCCCTGAGTTGAGCGTTTTTCCTTTTAGCCAACATTAGGGCTCATCCCCTGAGTTGAGCGTTTTTCCCTTTAGCCGACATTAGGGCTCCAACCCCTGAGTTGAGCATTTTCCCTTTAGCCAACATTAGGGCTCCAACCCCTGAGTTGAGCGTTTTTCCTTTTAGCCAACATTAGGGCTCCAAACCCCTGAGTTGAGCGTTTTTCCTTTTAGCCAACATTAGGGCTCCAACCCCTGAGTTGAGCGTTTTTCCTTTTAGCCAACATTAGGGCTCCAACCCCTGAGTTGAGCGTTTTTCCCTTTAGCCAACATTAGGGCTCCAACCCCTGAGTTGAGCATTTTTCCTTTTAGCCAACATTAGGGCTCCAACCCCTGAGTTGAGCGTTTTCCTTTTAGCCAACATTAGGGCTCCAACCCCTGAGTTGAGCGTTTTTCCTTTTAGCCAACATTAGGGCTCCAACCCCTGAGTTGAGCGTTTTTCCTTTTAGCCAACATTAGGGCTCCAACCCCTGAGTTGAGCGTTTTTCCTTTTAGCCAACATTAGGGCTCCAACCCCTGAGTTGAGCGTTTTTCCTTTTAGCCAACATTAGGGCTCCAACCCCTGAGTTGAGCGTTTTTCCTTTTAGCCAACATTAGGGCTCCAACCCCTGAGTTGAGCGTTTTTCCTTTTAGCCAACATTAGGGCTCCAACCCCTGAGTTGAGCGTTTTTCCTTTTAGCCAACATTAGGGCTCCAACCCCTGAGTTGAGCGTTTTTCCTTTTAGCCAACATTAGGGCTCCAACCCCTGAGTTGAGCGTTTTTCCTTTTAGCCAACATTAGGGCTCCAACCCCTGAGTTGAGCGTTTTTCCTTTTAGCCAACATTAGGGCTCCAACCCCTGAGTTGAGCGTTTTTCCTTTTAGCCAACATTAGGGCTCCAACCCCTGAGTTGAGCGTTTTTCCTTTTAGCCAACATTAGGGCTCCAACCCCTGAGTTGAGCGTTTTTCCTTTTAGCCAACATTAGGGCTCCAACCCCTGAGTTGAGCGTTTTTCCTTTTAGCCAACATTAGGGCTCCAACCCCTGAGTTGAGCGTTTTTCCTTTTAGCCAACATTAGGGCTCCAACCCCTGAGTTGAGCGTTTTTCCTTTTAGCCAACATTAGGGCTCCAACCCCTGAGTTGAGCGTTTTTCCTTTTAGCCAACATTAGGGCTCCAACCCCTGAGTTGAGCGTTTTTCCTTTTAGCCAACATTAGGGCTCCAACCCCTGAGTTGAGCGTTTTTCCTTTTAGCCAACATTAGGGCTCCAACCCCTGAGTTGAGCGTTTTTCCTTTTAGCCAACATTAGGGCTCCAACCCCTGAGTTGAGCGTTTTTCCTTTTAGCCAACATTAGGGCTCCAACCCCTGAGTTGAGCGTTTTTCCTTTTAGCCAACATTAGGGCTCCAACCCCTGAGTTGAGCGTTTTTCCTTTTAGCCAACATTAGGGCTCCAACCCCTGAGTTGAGCGTTTTTCCTTTTAGCCAACATTAGGGCTCCAACCCCTGAGTTGAGCGTTTTTCCTTTTAGCCAACATTAGGGCTCCAACCCCTGAGTTGAGCGTTTTTCCTTTTAGCCAACATTAGGGCTCCAACCCCTGAGTTGAGCGTTTTTCCTTTTAGCCAACATTAGGGCTCCAACCCCTGAGTTGAGCGTTTTTCCTTTTAGCCAACATTAGGGCTCCAACCCCTGAGTTGAGCGTTTTTCCTTTTAGCCAACATTAGGGCTCCAACCCCTGAGTTGAGCGTTTTTCCTTTTAGCCAACATTAGGGCTCCAACCCCTGAGTTGAGCGTTTTTCCTTTTAGCCAACATTAGGGCTCCAACCCCTGAGTTGAGCGTTTTTCCTTTTAGCCAACATTAGGGCTCCAACCCCTGAGTTGAGCGTTTTTCCTTTTAGCCAACATTAGGGCTCCAACCCCTGAGTTGAGCGTTTTTCCTTTTAGCCAACATTAGGGCTCCAACCCCTGAGTTGAGCGTTTTTCCTTTTAGCCAACATTAGGGCTCCAACCCCTGAGTTGAGCGTTTTTCCTTTTAGCCAACATTAGGGCTCCAACCCCTGAGTTGAGCGTTTTTCCTTTTAGCCAACATTAGGGCTCCAACCCCTGAGTTGAGCGTTTTTCCTTTTAGCCAACATTAGGGCTCCAACCCCTGAGTTGAGCGTTTTTCCTTTTAGCCAACATTAGGGCTCCAACCCCTGAGTTGAGCGTTTTTCCTTTTAGCCAACATTAGGGCTCCAACCCCTGAGTTGAGCGTTTTTCCTTTTAGCCAACATTAGGGCTCCAACCCCTGAGTTGAGCGTTTTTCCTTTTAGCCAACATTAGGGCTCCAACCCCTGAGTTGAGCGTTTTTCCTTTTAGCCAACATTAGGGCTCCAACCCCTGAGTTGAGCGTTTTTCCTTTTAGCCAACATTAGGGCTCCAACCCCTGAGTTGAGCATTTTTTCTTTTAGCCAACATTAGGTTTCCAAACCCCTGAGTTGGGCGTTTTTCCTTTTAGCCAACATTAGGTCTCCAACCCCTGAGTTGAGCATTTTTCCTTTTAGCCAACATTATGGCTCCAACCCCTGAGTTGAGCGTTTTTTCCATTAGCCGACATTAGGGCTCCAACCCCTAAGTTGAGCGTTTTCCCTTTAGCCAACATGAGGGCTCCAACCCCTGAGTTGAGAATTTTTCCTTTTAGCCAACATTAGGGCTCCAACCCCTGAGTTGAGCGTTTTTCCTTTTAGCCAACATTAGGGCTCCAACACCTGAGTTGAGCATTTTCTCTTTAGCCAACATTAGGGCTCCAACCCCTGAGTTGAGCGTTTTTCCCTCTAGCCAACATTAGGCCTCCAACCCCTGAGTTGAGCGTTTTTCCTTTTAGCCAACATTAGGGCTCCAACCCCTGAGTTGAGCGTTTTTCCTTTTAGCCAACATTAGGGCTCCAACCCCTGAGTTGAGCGTTTTTCCTTTTAGCCAACATTAGGGCTCCAACCCCTGAGTGGAGCGTTTTCCCTTTAGCCAACATTAGGGCTCCAACTCCTGAGTTGAGCGTTTTTCCTTTTAGCCAATATTAGGGCTCCAACCCCTGAGTTGAGCGTTTTTCCTTTTAGCCAATATTAGGGCTCCAACCCCTGAGTTGAGCGTTTTTCCCCTTTAGCCAACATTAGGGCTCTAACCCCTGAGTTGAGCATTTTCCCTTTAGCCAATATTAGGGCTCCAACCCCTGAGTTGAGCGTTTTTTCCTTTTAGCCAACATTAGGGCTCCAACCC
>NW_017674357.1:70751-99892 GCF_001879085.1 Nicotiana attenuata
CTCCACCGCTGAGTTGAGCATTTTTTTCCTTTGCCAACATTAGGGCTCCACCCCTGATGATCGGTTTTTCCCATTAGCCAACATTAGGGCTCCAACCCTAGTTGAAGTGTTTTTTCCTTTAGCCAACATTAGGCTCCAACCCTGGGAGTTGGAGCGTTTTTCCCATTTAGCCAACATTTTAGGGCTCCAACGCCCTGAGTTGAGCGTTTTTCCTTAGTAGCAACATTAGGGTTTCAACCCCTGAGTTTGAGTTTTCCTTTTGGCCAAACATTAGGGTCTCCAACCCCTAGTTGAGACGTTTTTTCCCTTTAGCCAACACTTAGGGTCTCCAAACCCGCGAGTTGAGCATTTTTCCTTTTGCCACATTAGGCCTCCAACCCTGAGTGACGTTTTCCCTTTAGCCAACATGTAGGTCCAACCAATGAGTGAGGTTTTTCCTTTAGCCAACATTAGGGCTCAACCCCCTGAGAGATTTTTTGGCCAAAAGCGGTCACTAGTTGAGGTTTTTTCCCCTTTAGCCCCAAACAATTAGGCTCAACCCTGAGTTGAGCATTTTTCCTTTAGCCAACATTAGGGCTCCAACCCCTGAGTTGAGCGTTTTTCCTTTTAGTCAACATTTAGGGCTCCAACCCCTGAGTTTGAGCGTTTTCCTTTCAGCCAACATTGGGCTCCAACCCCTGAGTTGAGCGTTTTTTTCTTTAGCCAACATTAGGCTCAACCTGAGTTGAGCGTTTTTCCTTTAGCCAACATTAGGGCTCCAACCTCTGAGTTGAGCGTTTTCCCTTTGCCAACATTAGGGCTCCAACCCTGAGTTGAGCGTTTTCCTTTTAGCCAACATAGGGGCTCCAACCCTTGAGTAGCGTTTTTCCTTTAGCCAACATTTAGGGCTCCAACCCTTTGAGTTGAGCCGTTTTTTTCCTTTAGCCAACATTAGGGCTCCAACCCTGAGTTGAGCGTTTTCCTTTTAGCCAACATTAGGGCTCCAACCCATGAGTTGAGCATTTTCCTTTTAGCCAACTTTAGGGCTCCAACCCCTGAGTTGAGCATTTTTTCCTTTAGCCAACATTAGGGCTCCAACCCCTGAAGTTGAGCGTTTTCCTTAGCACTTAGGGCTCCAACCCCTGAGTTGAGCGTTTTTTCCTTTAGCCAACATTAGGGCTCCAACCCCTGAGTTGAGCGTTTTTCCTTTAGCCAACATTAGGCTCAACCCCTGAGTTTGAGCGTTTTTCTTTTTTAGCCAAAATTAGGGCTCCACAACCCTGAGTTGAGCGTTTTTCCTTTAGCCAACATTAGGGCTCCAACCCCTGAAGTTGAAGCGTTTTTCCCTTTAGCCAACCATTAGGGCTCCAACCCATGAGTTGAGCGTTTTTTTCCCTTTAGCCAACATTAGGGCTCCAACCCCTGAGTTGAGGATTTTTCCTTTAGCCAACATTAGGGCTCCAACCCCTGAGTTGAGCGTTTTCCTTTTGGCCAACATTAGGGCTCCAACCCTGAGTTGAGCGTTTTTCCTTTTAGCCAACATTAGGGCTCCAACCCTGAGTGAGCGTATTTTCACTTTAGCCACTATTAGGGCTCCAACCCCTGAGTTGAGCGGTTTTCCTTTTAGCAACAATTAGGGCTCCAACCCCTGAGTTAAGCGTTTCCTTTAGCCAACATTAGGGCTCCAACCCCTGAGTTGAGCGTTTTTTCCCTTTAGCCAACATTAGGGCTCTAACCCCTGAGTTAGCTTTTTCCTTTTAGCCAACATTAGGGCTCCAACCCTGAGTTAGCATGCTTTTTCCTTTAGCAACTTAGGGCTCCAACCCTGAGTTGAGCGTTTTTACCCATTTTAGCAACATAGGGCTCCAACCCCTGAGTTGAGCTTTTTCCTTAGCAACATTAGGGCTCCACCCCAATGAGTTGAGCGTTTTTCCTTTTAGCCAACATTAGGGCTCCAACCCTGAGTTGAGCATTTTTCCTTTAGCCAACATTAGGGCTCCAACCCCTGAGTTGAGCGTTTTTCCTTTTAGCCAATATAGGGCTCCAACCCTGAGTTGAGCGTTTTTCCTTTAGCCAACATTAGGGCTCCAACCCCTGAGTTAAGCGTGTTTTTCCTTTAGCCAAAATTAGGGCTCCAACCCCTGAGTTAAGCGTGTTTTTCCTTTTAGCAACATTAGGGCCCAACCCCTGAGTTGAGCGTTTTCTTTTAGCCAACATTTAGGGCTCCAGCCCTGAGTTGAGCATTTTTTCCCTTTAGCCAACATTAGGGCTCCAACCCCGAGTGAGCGTTTTTCCTTTTTAGCCAACATTAGGGCTCCAACCCCTGAGTTGAGCGTTTTTTTCCTTTAGCCAACATTAGGGTCCAAACTGAAGTTGACGGTTTTCCTTTTAGCCAACATTAGGGCTCAACCCCTGAGTTGAGATTTTTTCCCTTTAGCCAACATTAGGCTCCAACCCTGAGTTGAGCTTTTTCCCTTTAGCCAACATTAGGGCTCCAACCCGAGTTGAGGTTTTTCCCTTTAGCCAACATTAGGGTCCAACCCTGTGTTGAGCATTTTTTCCCTTTAGCCAACATTAGGTCTCCCACCCCTGAGTTGAGCGTTTTTCTTTAGCCAAACATTAGGGCTCCAACCCCTGAGTTAGAGCGTTTCCTTCTTAGCCAATATTAGGGCTCCAACCCTGAGTTGAGCGATTTTCCCTTTAGCCAACATTAGGGCTCCAACCCCTGAGTTGAGCGTTTTTTCCTTTAGCCAACATTAGGGCTCCAACCCTGAGTTTGAGCGTTTTCCTTTTAGCCAACATTAGGGCTCCAACCCCTAGTGAGCGTTTTTCTTTTAGCAACATTAGGGCCCAACCCGGCTGAGTGAGCGTTTTCCTTTAGCCAACATTAGGCTCCAACCTCTGAGTTGAGCGTTTTCCTTTAGCCAACATTAGGCTCCAACCCTAGTTGAGATTTTCCTTTTACCAACATTAGGGCTTCAACCCCTGAGTTGAGCGTTTTTCCTTTAGCCAACATTAGGGCTCACCCTGAGTTGAGCGTTTTCTTTTAGCAACATTAGGGCTCCAATCCCTGAGTTGAGCGTTTCCCTTTAGCCAACATTAGGGCTCCAACCCCTGAGTTGAGCTTTTTCCTTTTAGCCAACATTAGGGCTCCAACCCCTGAGTTGAGCGTTTTCCTTTAGCAACATTAGGGCTCCAACCCTGAGTTGAGCGTTTTTCCTTTTAGCCAACATTAGGGCTCCAACCCCTGAGTTGAGCGTTTTTCCTTTTAGCCAACATTAGGGCTCCAACCCTGAGTTGAGCGTTTTCCCTTTAGCCAACATTAGGGCTCCAACCCCTGATTGAGCGTTTTTCTTTTAGCCAACATTAGGGCTCCAACCCCTGAGTTGAGCGTTTTTCCTTTTAGCCAACATTAGGGCTCCAACCCCTGAGTTGAGCGTTTTTCCTTTCAGCCAACATTGGGCTCCAACCCCTGAGTTGAGCGTTTTTTCCCTTTAGCCAACATTAGGCTCCAACCCTGAGTTGAGCGTTTTTTTCCATTTAGCCAACATTAGGGCTCAACCCCTGAGTTGAACGCATTTTCCTTTAGCCATATTAGGGCTCCAACCCCTGAGTTGAGCGTTTTTCCTTTAGCCAACATTAGGCTCCAACCCCTGAGTTGAGCGTTTTTCCCTTTAGCCAAATTAGGCTCCAACCCCTGAGTTGAGCGTTTCCTTTAGCCAACATTAGGGCTCAACCCTGAGTTGAGTTTTTTCCCTTTAGCCAACATTAGGGCTCCAACCCCTGAGTTGAGCATTTTTTCCCTTTAGCCAACATTAGGGCTCCAACCCCTGAGTTGAAGTTTTTCCCTTTAGCCAACATTAGGGCTCCAACCCCTGAGTTGAGCTTTTTCCTTTTAGCCAACATTAGGGCTCAACCCCTGAGTTGAGCGTTTTTCCCTTTTAGCCAACATTAGGGCTCCAACCCCTGAGTTGAGCGTTTTTTCCTTTTAGCCAACATTAGGGCTCAACCCTGAGTTGAGCGTTTTCCTTTTAGAACATTAGGGCTCCAACCCCTGAGTTGAGATTTTCCTTTTAGCCAACATTAGGCTCCAACCCCTAGTGAGCGTTTTCCTTTTAGCACATTAGGGCTCCAACCCCTGAGTTGAGCGTTTTTCCTTTTAGCCAACATTAGGGCTCCAACCCCTGAGTTGAAGTTTTTTTCCTTTTAGCCAACATTAGGGCTCCAACCCCTGAGTTGAGCGTTTTCCCTTTAGCCAACATTAGGGCTCCAACCCTGAGTTGAGCGTTTTTCCTTTTAGCCAACATTAGGGCTCCAACCCCTGAGTTTGAGCTTTTCCTTTTAGCCAATTAGGGCTCCAACCCCTGAGTTGAGCGTTTTTTCCCTTTTAGCCAACATTAGGCTCCAACCCCTGTGAGTTGAGCATTTTTCCTTTAGCCAACATTAGGGCTCCAATCCCTGAGTTGAGCGTTTTTCCTTTAGCCAACATTAGGGCTCAACCCCTGAGTTGAGCGTTTTTTCCTTTTAGCAACATTAGGGCTCTAACCCTGAGTTGAGCTTTTTCCCTTAGCCAACATTAGGGCTCCAACTCCTGAGTTGAGGTTTTTCCTTAGCCAACATTAGGGCTCCAACCTGGTTGAGCATTTTTCCTTTTAGCCAACATTAGGGCTCCACCCCTGAGTTGAGCGTTTTTCCTTTAGCAACATTAGGCTCCAACCCCTGAGTTGAGCGTTTTTCCTTTTAGCCAACATTAGGCTCCAACCCTGAGTTGAGCGTATTTCCTTTAGCCAACATTAGGGCTCCAACCCCTGAGTTGAGCGTTTTTTCCTTTTAGCCAACATTAGGGCTCCAACCTGAGTGAGCGTTTTCCCTAGCCAACATTAGGGCTCCAACCCCTGAGTTGAGCGTTTTTTCCCTTTAGCCAACATTAGGCGCTCCAACCCTGAGTTGAGCGTTCCTTTAGCCAACATTAGCGCTCCAACCCCTGAGTTGAGCGTTTCCCTTTAGCCAACATTAGGGCTCCAACCCCTGAGTTGAGCGTTTTTCCCTTTAGCCAACATTAGGGCTCAACCCCTGAGTTGAGCCGTATTTCCTTTTAGCCAACATTAGGGCTCAACCCCTGAGTTGAGCGTTTTTCCTTTTAGCCAACATTAGGCTCCAACCCTGAGTTGAGCGTGTTTCCTTTAGCCAACATTAGGGCTCCAACCCCTGAGTTGAGCTTTTTCCATTTAGCCAACATAAGGCTCCAACCCCTGAGTTGAGCGTTTTCCTTTTAGCCAACATTAGGGCTCCAACCCCTGAGTTGAGCGTTTTTCTTTTAGCCAACATTAGGGCTCCAACCCTGAGTTGAGTTTTTTCCTTTTAGCCAACATTAGGCTCCAACCCCTGAGTTGAGCGTTTTTCCCTTTAGCCAACATTAGGGCTCCAACCCCTGAGTTAGCGTTTTTCCTTTAGCCAACATTAGGGCTCCAACCCCTGAGTGAGCGTTTTTCCTTTTTAGCCACCATTAGGGCTCCAACCCCTGAGTTGAGCACGTTTTTTCCTTTAGCCAACATTGGGGCTCCAAACCCTGAGTTAGCGTTTTTTTCCCTTTAGCCAACATTAGCTCCAACCCCTGAGTGATTGAGCTTTTTCCTTTTAGCCAACATTAGGGCTCCAACCCCTGAGTTGAGCTTTCCTTTAGCCACATTAGGCTCAACCCTGATGAGCCCTACAAATACCCAACCTGAGTTGAGCATTTTTCCTTTTAGCCAAATTAGGGCTCCAACCCCTGAGTTGAGCGTTTTCCCTTTTAGCCAACATTAGGGCTCCAACCCCTGAGTTGAGCTTTTTCCTTTAGCCAACATTAGGGCTCCAACCCCTGAGCTGAGCATTTTTCCCTTTAGCCAACATTAGGGCTCCAACCCCTGAGTTGAGATTTTTCCCTTAGCCAACATTAGGGCTCCAACCCTGAGTTGAGCGTTTTCCCCTTAGCCAACATAGGGCATCAACCCCTGAGATTGAGCTTTTCCCTTTAGCCAATATTAGGGCTCTAACCCCTTAGTGAGCGTTTTCCTTTAGCCAACATTAGGCTCCAACCCTGAGTTGAGCGTTTCCCTTTAGCCAACATTAGGCTCCAACTCCCTTGAGTTGAGCATTTTTCCTTTTAGCCAACATTAGGGCTCCAACCCCTGAGTTGAGCGTTTTTCCTTTTACCGTAACATTAGGGCTCCAACCCCTGAGTTGAGCGTTTTTCCTTTAGCCAACATTAGGGCTCCAACCCCTGAGTTGACGTTTTTTCCTTTTTAGCCAACATTAGGGCTCCAACCCCTGAGTTGAGCGTTTTCCCTTTAGCCAACATTAGGGCTCCAACCCTGATTGAGCGTTTTTCCTTTTAGCCAACATTAGGGCTCCAACCCCTGAGTTGAGCGTTTCCTTTTAGCCAACATTAGGGCTCCAACCCCTGAGTTTAGCATTTTTTCCTTTTAGCAACATTAGGGCTCCAACCCTGAGTTGAGCGTTTTTCCCTTTAGCCAACATTACGGCTCCAACCCCTGAGTTGAGCGTTTTTCTTTTAGCCAACATTAGGGCTCCAACCCCTGAGTTGAAGCATTTCCTTTTACCACATTAGGCTCCAACCCCTGAGTTGAGCGGTTTTTTCCCTTTAGCCAAAATTAGGCTCCAACCCCTGAGTTGAGTGTTTTTCCCTTTTAAGCCAATATTAGGGCTCCAACCCCTGAGTTGAGCGTTTTCCTTTTAGCCAACATTAGGGCTCCAAACCCCCTGAGTTGAGCATTTTTTCCCTTTAGCCAACATTAGGGCTCCAACCCTTGAGTTGAGCTTTTTTCCCTTTAGCCAACATTAGGGCTCCAACCCCTGAGTTGAGGTTTTCCTTTAGCCAACATTAGGGTCCAAGCCCTGAGTTGAGCCATTTTTCCCTTTAGCCAACATTAGGCTCCCACCCCTGAGTGAGCGTTTTTCCCTTTAGCCAACATTAGGGCTCCAACCCCTGAGTTGAGCGTTTTCCTTTTAGCCAACATTTAGGGCTCCAACCTGCCCTGAGTCTGAGCATTTTTCCCTAAGCCAACATTAGGGCTCCAACACCTGAGTTGAGCGTTTTTCCTTTTAGCCAAACATTAGGGCCCAACCCCTGAGTTGAGCGTTTTCCTTTAGCCAACATTAGGGTCTCCAACCCCTGAGTTTGAGCTTTTTCCCTTTGCACAATCATTAGGGCTCCTAACCCCTGAGTGAGCGTTTTTCCTTTAGCCAACATTAGGGCTCCAAACCCCTGAGTGAGCTTTTTCCTTTAGCCAACGATTGGTCCAACCCTGAGTTGAGCTTTTCCCTTTAGCCAACATTAGGCTCCAACCCCTGAGTTGAGCGTTTTTTCCTTTTAGCCAACATTAGGGCTCCAACCCTAAGTTGAGCGTTTTTCCTTTAGCCAACATTAGGGCTCCAACCCTGAGTTGAGCGTTTTTTCCTTTTAGCCAACATTAGGGCTCCAACCCCTGAGTTGAGCATTTTTTCTTTGCAACATTTAGGGCTCCAACCCCTGAGTTGAGCGTTTTTCCTTTTAGCCAACATTAGGGCTCCAACCCCTGGACTTCCACCATGCAGTTTTTCCTTTTAGCCAACATTAGGGCTCCAACCCCTAGTTGAGGTTTTCCTTTAGCCACATTAGGGCTCCAACCCCTGAGTTGAGCGTTTTTCCTTTAAGCCAACATTGGGGCTCCAACCCTGAGTTGAGCGGTTTTTCCCTTTAAGCCACACATTTAGGCTCCAACCCCTGAGTTGAGCGTTTTTCCTTTTAGCCAAATTAGGGCTCCAACCCCTGAGCTTGAACGCTTTCCTTAGCCAAACATTAGGCTCCAACCCCTGAGTTGAGCGTTTTTTCCCTTTAGCCAACCATTAGGAGCCCAACCCCTGAGTTGAGCGTTTCTTCCCTTAGCCAACATTAGGCTCCAACCCCTGAGCTTGAGCTTTTCCTTAGCCAACATTAGGGTCCAACCCCTAGAGTTGCGAGCATTTTCCCTTTAAGCCACATTAGGGCTCCAACCCCTGAGTTGAGCATTTTTTCCTTTACCAAATTAGGGCTCCAAACCCCTGAGTTTGAGTGTTTTTTCCCTTTAGCCAACATTAGGGCTTCCAACCCCTGTGTGAGCGTTTTTTCCTTTTAGCCCCACATTAGGCTCCAACCCCTGAGTTGGGCGTTTTTTCCCTTTAGCAACGTAGGGCTCCAACCCCTGAGTTGAGCGTTTTTCCCTTTAGCCAACACTTAGGGCTCCAACCTGAGTTGAGCGTTTTCCTTTAGCCAACATTAGGGCTCCAACCCCTGAGTTGAGCGTTTTTCCTTTTAGCCAACATTAGTGGGCTCTCCACACCCGTGAGGTTGAGCGTTTTACCCCTGTGTCCTGATTCTCCCCAACATTAGGGCTCTCGAGTTGAGCTTTTTCCTTTTAGCCAACACTATTAGGGCTCCAACCCCTGAGTTGAGTGTTTTCCTTTAGCCAACATTAGGCGCTCCAACCCCTAGTTGAGCATTTTTTCCCCTTTAGCCACTACATGTAGGGCTATAACCCTGAGTTGAGCGTTTTTCCCTTTAGGCCAACATTAGTCTCCAACCCCTGAGTGAGGTTTAAGCCTTTTAGCCAACATTAGCGCTATCTCTCTCTTTTTTTCCGATCTAGTCGAGCATTTTTCCCTTTAGCCAACATTAGGGCTCCAACCCTTGAGTTGAGTGTTTTCCCTTTAGCCAACATTAAGGCTCCAACCCCTGAGTTGAGCGTTTTTTGTTTCTCCTTAGCCGACATTAGGACTCCAACCCCTGAGTTGAGCATTTTTCCTTTTAGCCAACATTATGGCTCCAACCCCTTAGTTGAGCGTTTTTCCTTTTAGCTAACATTAGGGCTCCAACATCTGAGTTAAGCGTTTTCCCTTTAGCCAACATTAGGGCTCCAACCCCTGAGTTGAGCATTTTTCCTTTTAGCCAACATTAGGGCTCCAACCCCTGAGTTGAGCGTTTTTACCTTTTGCCAACATTAGGGCTCCAATCCCTTAGTTGCGCCTTTTAGAAACAGGGTTCCATTCCCTAATCCGTTCCATCATAGATAAATACAATTCTTGAAAATGAAAAAAAAAAGAGAATGAGTTCAGATTTTGTCACAAATAACTCACGAAGTTTTCCTAGTGAAAACTGGGGCAGAAAAATTTCGTTCGTTTGTTTTGTTTTGTATCTGAGCAGGGTTGACCTCAAGGCACAAGGGTTCGAGATGACCAAAGGGATGCGTCTCAATCCAGAATAAAGAAAAGAACAAAAGAAATGAATGTTGAAGCAAATAGGGGTGCGGATTGTTCAAATTTGATTGAAGTCACAAGCTCCGCCGATCCCGCTTTGACCCAATGCTAAAGAAAGAACTGACACCTATAGCTTGCGAGCATCAAGATTCAGATCGGAGTCCACAGCAAAATCAGCTAAGACTCAAGACCAAGCGTCAAGAGATTTATAGATAGGAATCTTGTTACTCATAGTTGTTAGGCATAGCTAGCTTAGCTTTGATTTTCCTTTTTGGTTTAATAAGGAGGTCAGCAAGCGTAGCAGCAGCAACAGCAGTGAAATCACAGCTCCTGGTAGTCCCAGCTACCAAACCTTCCAAGACTACACTAACCTGATTCCTTTTCAGCCAAGGATATGTAGGCAACCTCTGAAGCAAGGTTCGGTTAGACGTTTTTCAAAAATGCTTCCCATGGAGTGCCAAGCAGGCAAAAATCTCTCATAATTGCTCATTTATCTTTGCCCGAAAACCCTTCGTGTCTCCGAGCAAAGAGGGGAAGCTGTGAGCACGTGATTTTTTTGCCTCGCTTGAATTATTCCTATAGAATACATAAAATTAGGATTTTTCCTTTAATTGTTTGATTTTTAGGATTTAATTGCATGATTTTGTGTTTGTTTGCATTTTTGTGTGCATCTTTAGTTGGTATAATCCATAAAAAATACAAAATTTAGTACCTTTGCATTTAGGACTCAATTTTATATTTTTTAGTTTTATTAGTTAATTAATATTACAAAAATAAGAGAAAATAACAAAAATAGTTATGTTGCATTTTTACTTAAGTTTTCTTTTTAAAATTAGGATTTAGTTAATTTTAGAAAAATTAATTAGTTTAATCCTAGAAAATAAATAAAAACAGAAGAAGAAGAAAAGAAAAGAAAACAAATAAAATGAATTAAAAGAAAAGTTTGGTCTTAATAAACATTCATTTTTTGGGCCATTTCTCAGCCCAATCTCGCCCAAAACCGGACCAAACATGCCTAGCCCAAATCACACTCCTACCCGGTCCAAATGCCCCAACCCTCAGACCATCGAAACGACGTAGTATGGAGGTGTTACTACGTCGTTTCATGGCAAATTAATCTAGGCCATCCATCCCTCATAATCCGACGGCCCTGAATTAATCTTGAATTTTAATAAAACTATCTTAAAACTTGGAAAACCCTAGAGACCAAATCATCCTCCTCGTACTGTTACTCCGCTACCGCCCCTCCGCCGTAAGCCGCCGGCCGGAAATCGCCTCCGCCGGCAGCGATCACCCAAACTTGTCCAAATTTACACCACTACCCCATCTCAACCTCCTTGTTCCGAATCCACGATCCATTTCCCTCAAAACACACCCAAGACCTTCGAATCTTGAATCAAAGTTCCGGCCAAAACCCTAACTCCTCCAAACGACCCCAAAATCACACCCCATGGTCTCCTCACCCTCTTCTTCCCAAATCCTAAACTAATTTCGTCCAAATCCAGCCCTAATTGCTCGAATCCTAGATCTAGGGTTCCTGACTTATAGGTTGTTAAAAATTTCAGTCGCCCGGGGATTTTGTCAATGATCAATTGGTCTTCTAATAATGTTGTTTGCCTATTTTGGCAAAGAATAGGCAAACAACATTATTTGAAGGCCAGATTTGAAGTCAATAGCCTGAATCAGTGAGTTCTTAATTTTCCCTTATTTCTTTATTTGTTTTCTTTCTATAGTGGATTTTCCTTTAATTAAAATTAGCCTCCCCTTCATGTTCAATCCCTCTTCATGCTTAATTGATTTAGGTTTTTAATTTTTATTTTTCTGCTTGCGAATCTGTTGATTATTTTTCTTTGTTCATATTTGTTTGTTTTCATTGTTTCTTCAAATCCTAATTCTTTGACAATTGAAAGCATGATTTTGTTCCTTTTGATTTTGTGTTTGATTTGTATTTTTCGTTTAACTGGCAATAAATAGGATGATGTATTACTTTTATTAATTTTGGTTCTTAATTTGGTCTAGTTCATAGTAGTAACGGCAGTAACAATAATTAAATGGATTTGGTAGTCAATTTTAGGGATTTTGAATTTTTGGTAAATTAGGTCTTGTTTGGTTATAGCTGAATGGCTTCCAGCCTTTAATTAATTAACTATGGTCATTTTTTGACCAAATTAAAAGGGGCTGGGGTTAGTAAACATAGGTTAGTAATTTCAGAAATAATTCAAGGGTAGTATAGGTAATTCAATAAAAGGAATCCTGCAGTAACTAAATTGGAAACCCCTAGAACCTTCTAGATTGGGGTTCCAATTAAAATTTCAGGAAGTTAACAGTATAACTTGGGCAACAAGCCAACAAATAAGGGAGTAGCTGAGCAAAAATTTGAAAATAAAAGAGGGACTTAGGTGTAAATGAAAATCTGAAGGCAGCCCTAAGCTTGGCCTATAAAAAGGCATGCCCATTGCCTTGATTAACAAGTCTAAAAATCTGAAAAATCCACACAAGTTGAAAGATCTAAAAAATTTGAAATTCAAAAATTCTCAAATCTTAGCTTTAGAGAGGGAAAAATCTGAGAAAGTTCAGATCCAAAACTACTGAAAAAACTACTGAAAAATCCAAAAATTCTGGTAGAAATAGATAGTTTAGATACAAATCATTAGATCCTAAACCCAAAATCCTGAAAAAATCAACAAAAATAGTGAAGAAACTCTTTCCAGATCTATTGTTTTCGATTGAATCAGTTCATCACAGTCTGGTCTTCAAATTCAGCTGAATTGTTTGGTTAATTGAAGTTGTTTTGAGTCTACTACATCCTCTCCTTTGTTTCCTGGGTTTTCCAACTTGAAATTGCTGATTCTCTGCTGAAACTGTATCTGCTGCTATACTACTGCTAGTTGACTCCTATTTCTTCACTTTATTCTAACTTCCAGGTATTTTTTTTTGGCTTCAAATGATGTGCGAAGAATTGAATCAGCAAATGTATTTGGATGGTTGAAGAAATGACATACTACTCGTGTTATTCTCATGCTAGTTCACTTGCAAGCATATTAGTTTGAATGCTAGTTCTATGCATTAGTAGTATTAGAGGTTTAAATAACCCGAATTTCTTATAGCTGTAATAATTGGACTGTATGGACTGTTTTCATTAACTGTAATTTAGCTAGATTCAGTTGGCCGTTCTGTTAATTTGAAGCTTAAGCTAGACTTAAGTGTTGGTTAGGAATAGACTTAAAATGAGCATATGTACTCATATTGATATGAAACAAATAGATCCTGCAGCTTCGAATGTTAAGTTTAAATTTAAGTTTCAGCAGGAATGTTACATTTAAATCAAACAAACATGCAAGTGTCTCTATAATTCAGTTCTAATTCCTGCATTTTGGTTAGCACTTCAGTCTTCTGTATTTGATGTTTCAATATAGGTTTTGATCACTTCAGCTTAATCATCGAATTCTCAATGGTTGCAGTGATTTCTTAGCTTAGACATGATTAAACTGTAAAAATTGGAATAGATCTACACTTGAATTTTAAAAACTAGCATTTGTCTATTTAAATAGATATCATCTGCTCCTTTGTTGCCATATCGTTGTTTTTCTTCAGTTTGAAATAATTTGAGTAATTCTGAAACCCTGTTGAAGCCCAGCGTTGATTTGGGCTTACCGTTAGGCCAAGGCTTGATAGCCTATTCCTAATGATTTGGACTTGGGCTTCGCTGCCAATTCAGGCTTGCCTTCTCATTTGGGCCTGAGCAGAGGCCCACGTTGGGACAGCTTTTCTAAGGCTGACCGAATTTTTCCTCGTTGCTGGGCCAATTTCAAAGCCCAATGTGCTGATGGCTTTAATTAAGGCTACTGGCCTCCATATATAATACAGGCCTGGGCTTTCATAGTACTAATGAATTAAGATCTGATTTAGGGATGATCATTAATAGATAATGGTAGTTTATTTTTAGGACATCCCTTTAAAATAAAATGAGGTGCGCCGCGCCAAACAAAATTGCACAAATAGCGTGGCCCTCTTTAGTTATATCTTTTAAAAATCTTTAGAAATCGGGACGTGCCAATTAGTGAATTTCCACGACTGCCCGCAAAGTTAACAACACGCTAGTTGCTTTAGGCTCGTCATTTAATAATATTACCTTCTTAAATTCGGGTGCACATTTATGTGACCCAAATCCAAGTCCCAATGGTGTTAAAATATGTCAAAAACCACGGGTGCATTTATGTGACGGGGTTCGAGATATGTTTTAATAACGTTGCAATTCTCCTTAAAATTAAATAAAAGCGGTAAATAATTTAAAATTGCACTATAGGTTGAAACATGTGTTAAAATCAGGTAATAGGACAAATATGATAGTTTAAGCGACCGTGCTAGAACCACGGAATCCGGGGGTGCCTAACACCTTCCCCGGGTTAACAAAATTCCTTACTCAAGAATTTCTGGTTCGCAGACTTCACTCTGAAAGTCGAAAATTTCCTCGATTTGGGATTCAAAATAAACCGGTGACTTGGGACACCAAAAGCCATACCTATCCCAAGTGGTGACTCTGAATAAATAAATAATCCCATTTCGAATAATGTCACTTTAATTGGAAAAACTCCCTTATACATTACCCTTCGGGGTAGGTGTGTAAAAAAGGAGGTGTGACAGCTCCGGCGACTATGCTGGGGATACGAACCCAGAACTTCGGTTCAGGGTTCAAGAATTCGAGCTTAGAGTAGCTGTTATGATTGGCTTTATTTATTATCTGATTTTCCTACATGTTTCATGCTAAATGTACTAAACGCTTTACCGCTTTGATATTTGGTGAATTGTACATATAAACTGTTACGAAGCCCTTCTCTTATTATCTTCGGGGATGTGCTCGCTGGTCGAGACTCCCTATTCTGTTAGTGTCATACCTTGAAATAAGAAAGAGGCTCGGACAAGTTACTAAGCCGGATGATCTTTCGGGTCCCCGGTACGTAGCCCCCTCCTCGACTCGAGTTCCGCTCGGGTACACAGTCTAGAACAAATACTCAGGTTTTAAACCTAGTATAACAAAGCCTCATGCCGGATCCCTAGTAGGAACGTTTGTTTGCATCATATGCATTTGACTTATGGGACTCAACACAGGGGTTGGGTCCGTCTAGGACAGATTACCTGAAATGAAAAGACCATCCTGATGCATCTTACGTGCTACTTGTGCATTTATTGCTCGGCTTTGAATGTTGACCGGCTTGTACATAATGGGAGAGAATTAAATGGAAAATAGCAGTGTTAGGACTAAGTGAGGATAACCACTTGTTTTGAAAAACCAATATCCAAATAGTACTGAAACTCTATCGGATTTTTGAGAAAAAGAAAAAAAAAGATTTTTGTTTTTAAAATAGTTGGTTTTGTCAAATCTGCCCGAACTACGCCGGTTTGATTCTCACCGGATGTAAGATACGTAGGCAACCCCTATCGGGTCCAACTTCCCTTTTTCAAAAAATAGCCCAAAACAACAAAAATTTTAATTGTTGCCACAAATAAGTCAGGTGATGCCATTCATGCTTAAAATAAGCCGAATGTTCCCAAAAGGGCACCAGAAGGCTATTTTTGCAAGAACAGCCACCTTGGGTCATTTTCAGTGGTTAGCGGGAACATCCTTAAAATCTTCTTTCCCGAAGTGCTGAAAGGCCGTATTCGCAAAGCCGGAGTTTTGTTTTTGAAATAAAATTAATGAAAGATCAAAAATCAAAAAAAAAAATTATTTTTCTTCTTCTTTCAAAATTAAAAAAAAAATCAAAAAGCCAAAAATATTTTCTTCTTTCATTAAAAAGAAATTTTAAGAATCAAAAATATTTTCTTTTTCTTTAGAAATAGTTCTTTCATAAATTGAAGATTAAATCAATTTTTTTAAAAAAAAAAAATAAACAAATCGAAATCTGAAAAAAAAAATTCTTTCTTTCTTTATAAGTCTTTCTTTCGAAAATTAAAAAGAAAAAACTCAGATCAAAATCAAAACAAAAGGAGTTTGTCTATCTACTTTATTCCTGATCTTCAAGAACTACGCTTGGTCTGATTCATGCGGGGTCATGATACGTAGGCAATCTCCATAGGATTCGACCGTAAACCTAAGAGAAAAGGAAAAGGGAGGAAAGAGCAGAATACAAAAGAAACAAGAGGAAAAAGAAAAATGAGAAAAATGAGAGAAAAATCAGAAAAGCAAGGAAAAGGCAGGAAAAGAGGGTCAGAATAAAGAGCCGGAATGACGCATGCAACCGTTGCAAACATGTAGACACACATTCAACTGTATAGGTGCATCACACCCCAATGTGCGGTTACCTATCTGTTACTTGTCTCAAACTAACCGTTTGTTGCTGTCAATCCCAGCTCAGGTTTTATAGAAAACGGTGGTTGGTTTTTCTATGGTAAACTGGCATCACATCAGTATTTTACCAGATCAAAAGGGAGCATAGAAATGTCTTCGGAAATGACCTTGCCGGCAATTCCCATCCCAGAAGATAGCCCAATCTCGGGCATCCCGGCCTCGGAGTCTGCAGCGGCTGAAGAGAACAGGATCTTACGTCTTAGGGTCATGGAGATGTGGGATGCGTGGACTAATGGAAGGGAGCCTCCAAGTGCCATCTCCGGATTCCCCGAGTTGTTTCCTAGAACAGGGGGTACCTCTAACATCCCCATCAGTCATCCAAAATCTCCATTGGGACAACCTACCATATCCGCTCACTTTGTAGGAACACCTTCTGAGGTCCGCCCCCAGGTGTTCACACCAGGAGTAGCTCCCAATATCTTTACCGCTCCACCATGCTCTGCCACCACACAACCTTCACTTCCAAGGCCCGCTTTTGATCCCTCGGCCTTCACTTTCCAAAACCCTGTCTTTCAGGTGGATCCTCCTCAATATCCCACATATACTTATCCGCACCCACCATCATTTGAGTTCACACCCGGACAAGATAAAATGCCTAAAGCTCCTGAACAGGATGAGATGGCAAAAAGAATGAGGAGCCTTGAGCAGAGTCTGAAGAACATGCAAGGTTTAAGCGGGCAGAAGAGTGTTTCCTATACTGATCTGTGCATGTTCCCTCACGTGCACCTGCCCATGGGGTTTAAAACGCCGAAGTTCGAAAAGTATGATGGGCATGGCGATCCCATTGCTCACCTTAAAAGGTATTGCAACCAATTGCGCGGGGCTGGCAGAAAAGAGGAGTTGTTAATGGCTTACTTTGGAGAAAGCTTGGTAGGCATCGCCTCAGAATGGTACATGGATCAAGACGTCTCCCGATGGCACATTTGGGATGACCTTGCCAGAGATTTTGTGAGACAGATTCAATACAACATCGACATTGCTCCAGACCGGAACTCGTTGGCAAATCTGAAAAAGAAGTCTTCGGAAAGCTTTAGGGAGTATGCAATCAAATGGCGTGAGCAAGCGTCGAGGGTGAAACCTCCAATTGATGAAGTGGAAATAGTCACCGTATTTCTTCAGGCTCAGGAAGCGGATTATTTCCAGAATATGATGTTAGCCATGGGCAAACCTTTTGCAGAGGCGATTAAGATCGGGGAAATGGTAGAAAATGGTTTGAAGACGGGTAGAATTTTGAGCCAGTCCACTATCAGAGCAACCTCCCAAGCCATTCAAGGCGGGTCTGGAGGAATGGCCAAAGGTAATAAGAAAGAAGAAACGGTTATGGCAGCCTCAGGGGCAAGGAGGCATCACGCTCCCAGACCCATGTTTTCGGACAGAACACTTAACATTACTACCCTCATCATGATATGGCTTATGCTCCTCCACCTTATGCGGTCATGAATGCTCAACCCTTTGCTCGGCCGCAGCCACATGCCAATAGAAACCAAGTTCCATTCCCAAGAAATCAGCCTCCCCACCAAAACCACTATAATCCCCGTCCTCCACAGAATAACTTTCCTCCCCGTGAGCCACCCAGGAGGCAAACTTTTACTCCAATTGGTGAATCTTACTCTAATTTGTTTCCAAAACTTGTCCAAATGGGTCTACTACAACCGGTCCCTCAGAACAAACAAAACCCGGCATCGCCTGCCTACAGAGCCGGTGTGAGGTGTGCTCATCATTCAGGGGAAGAAGGCCATGATACAAATGACTGTTGGACGCTGAAACGAGCAGTGGAACATCTAATAGAGCAAGGAAAAATCGTACTGAGGGATGAGGATGTCCCAAATGTGACCAACAATCCATTGTCGGCCCACAATAATGGGCCAGTGATTGGAATGATCTGTGAGGATAAAGAGTTCGGTCTGGCATTAAAAGCCATCATTGCTATTGCTGACGCAGAAAGAAAGCTAAAAGTTTCCCCAAAGCAAGATAAAGGGGATAAGAAAAACAAAGTCACCAAGGCGGAGCCAGAAAAGAAAGCTGAAACTAGAACAGAAGCGATGCTTCCCGAGAATGGGATCCTCTATGTCCCGCGAGGCCGCCAAGAAAAGCAACTGGTTGTGAGCACTCCAAAGAAATTTGAATTGAAAAGAGGAACACAAGTGTACGTACCCAAGCAAGCCTATGTGGTGCGGGGGACAATCAAACCACCTCGGCTGAGTGAGCCAGTGGTTATTGGACGCGTACCACAGAAGCCTATGACGAACCCTGTTGCGGTACCATGGAATTATCATCAGACGGTGGTTACGTATAAGGGTAAAGAGATCTTGGGAGAGCTGCTAGAAAACTCCCCTGTTGAGAAATATTCAAATATAGAGGAGGTGAACAATGCCACCAGAAGGCGTTTCCCGCCTAAGAAGCCTGTGAGTGCTGAGGAAGCAGAAGTTTTCTTTCAAAAAATGAAAATGGCCGATTATGAGGTGGTACATTTGTATGAAACTTTTGTCAAGCCTAAGTACAGTAAAGAGGAAGATGATGAGGTTTTCACGGCTGAAGAAAGTGAGGAAATACGTGGGGCAATGATGAAAATGCTCTACGAAACCCACATGGTCCAGCCGGCAGAGGGCACTAGCACCGCTGTGGTGTTATACATGGGACCAAGCGCCAAGCTTCAAAACTGGAAGGCTACGCCATTCCCGATCAGGCGGGAGTCCCGGTAGACCCGTCCTGCTACTTTTTCTGCATCCCGAGTTATTCCAGGGTGTAACTCGGATGTTTCCTGTAGTTTCTTGTCTTTAAATTCCCGAATGTGAACCCTGTTATCTTCAAAATTCCAAGAAATGAAATCAATATTTCATCGTTCATTTTTCTTTATTCTTTCTGATTTTGCTATTTTTTCTCCTTCATTTCTTCTCTTTAGCTCTAATAATGCAGCTTTAAATAACATGACATGCTTGCGGACTTCATGCCTACATCCCAAAACGCTGTCAGATTTCGAAATAATGAATCAAGAGTCGAAATGCAAAGAAGGTAACCTTGAGGAAATAAAACAAAGAATTGGAACAATTGAAGGAAAATTGATTCGCGGGTTGGAAAGGTCTATACATTACAACAAAAGAGTGTGCTGTACTCAGGCCACATCCGGGCAGTTGTACCAACAAAGAATGGCCCGCGCTTACAACAAGAAGGTGCGTCCCAGGAATTTTGAAGTGGGACAACTCGTGTTAAGACGCATTCTCCCTCATCACCAGGAAGCAAAAGGAAAATTTGCTCCTAATTGGAAGGGTTCATACATTATCCGGAAAATATTGCCGAGAGGAGCATCGTATTTGGGAGATATCGAAGGAAATGATCCCGAAACAGCTGTGAATGCGGATGCAGTAAAAAGGTACTATGTCTAGACCTTCTACGATGATGACTTTGCGCAGTTGAGATGACGAAGGCTTTCCTTCCCGCTATCCAAACATTATCAATCCTTCGCCAACCCATTTGAGCCGGTTACTCTTCTTTGGCTACCCTCTTTGAAACCCGGAGGTATTATCGAAAAAAATGAAAAAAGAAAAAAAAACAACAAAAAAAAAGAAAAAAGAAAAGAAAAAGAAAATATGATGAAAAAAAAAGAAAAAACAAAAGAAAAGAAAATATGATGAAAAGAAAAAGAAAAAGAAAAGAAAAAACAAAAACAAACAAAACAAAAACAAAAACAACAAAACAAATGTTTTCCCTGAACTACGTCTGACTTGATTCCGAAAGGATACGTAGGCAGCCTCTCTCTGGGGTTCAGTCACACCAAAACAAAAATCCTAATTCCCCCAAAAGTTGAAACTGGGGCAGATGATATAATGGTTCGACCGTGAGTCC
The DNA here is from genome assembly GCF_001879085.1 of Nicotiana attenuata. NCBI lineage: Eukaryota > Viridiplantae > Streptophyta > Magnoliopsida > Solanales > Solanaceae > Nicotiana > Nicotiana attenuata. The sequence goes on from NW_017674357.1 coordinate 90,196, forward strand.
ACCAAAATGGTTCCAAAGTTGTACTTCCGTCCAAAATTCTTTTTACCCAAAACCTTGTCCAAGTCCTTCTGATCAATTGGCAAAGGCATGGGAATTGAAACCAACATTGTTGGAATCTGATATAGTCCGAACATAAGGCGACGGTGAGTAGAGAATTTGAAAATGAGAGTCCGTTTGGTGAAAACTCGTAAAGAGCATGCGACGGTGAGAAGAGAAATGAGAGAGCTCGATTAGCGAAAACCCGTAAAGGGCGCTGTCGGCCGAAAAGAAGACATCTCATCACTAAAAGAGTCCTGGCAAGGTTCCCTGGTTTTGAAATACGGATCAATGGGTTCACGAGAAACTGGAAAGNGGGACCCTGCTCGAGCTCCCCTCCGAGAATTCTTCATTTCGAGATTGAACCGCATCAATCATCACCGATTCAGCAGCCTTCAAAGCTTCAGTGCTTCCCCTCTTCCGAGCTACCAGCAAGCAGTCGGCGTCCTCTCCTTCTTCCTCGCCATCCCGAAGTTTTTGGACCGTGTCACGGTCTGGTCTTCAAATTCAGCTGAATTGTTTGGTTAATTGAAGTTGTTTTGAGTCTACTACATCCTGTCCTTTGTTTCCTGGGTTTTCCAACTTGACATTGCTGATTCTCTGCTGAAACTGTATCTGCTACTATACTGCTGCTAGCTGACTCCTATTTCTTCACTTTATTCTAACTTCCGGGTATTTTTTTTTTTGGCTTCAAATGATGTGCGAAGAATTAAATCAGCAAATGTATTTGGATAGTTGAAGAAATGACATACTACTCGTGTTATTCTCATACTAGTTCACTTGCAAGCATATTAGTTTGAATGCTGGATCTATGCATTAGTAGTATTAGAGGTTTAAATAACTTGAGTTTCTTATATCTGTAATAATTGGACTGTATGGACTGTTTTCATTAACTGTAATTTAGCTAAATTCAGTTGGCCGTTCTGTTAATTTGAAGCTTAAGCTATACTGAAGTGTTGGTTAGGAATAGACTTAAAATGAGCATATGTACTCATATTGATATGAAACAAATAGATCCTGCAGCTTCGAATGTTAAGTTTAAATTTAAGTTTCAGCAGGAATGTTACATTTAAATCAAACAAACATGCAAGTGTCTCTATAATTCAGTTCTAATTCCTGCATTTTGGTTAGCACTTCAGTCTTCTGTATTTGATGTTTCAATATAGGTTTTGATCACTTCAGCTTAATCATCGAATTCTCAATGGTTGCAGTGATTCCTTAGCTTAAACATGATTAAACTGTAAAAATTGGAATAGATCTACACTTGAATTTTAAAAAACTAGCATTTGCCGATTTAAATAGATATCATCTGCTCCTTAGTTGCCATATCGTTGTTTTCCTTCAATTTGAAATAATTTGAGTAATTCTGAAACCCCGTTGAAGCACAGCGTTGATTTGGGCTTACCGTTAGGCCAAGGCTTGATAGCTTGTTCCTAATGATTTGGACTTGGGCTTCGCTGCCAATTCAGGCTTGCCTTCTCATTTGGGCCTGAGCAGAGGCCCACGTTGGGACGCTTTTCTTAGGCTGACCGAATTTTTCCTCATTGCTGGGCCAATTTCGAAGCCCAATGTGATGGCTTTAATTAAGGCTATTGGCCTCCATATATAATACAGACCTGGGCCTTCATAGTACTAATGAATTAAGATCTGATTTAGGGATAATCATTAATAGATAATGGTAGTTCATTTTTAGGACATCCCTTTTAAATAAAATGAGGTGCGCCGCGCCAAACAAAAATGCACAAAGTGGCCCTCTTTAGTTATATCTTTTAAAAATCTTTAGAAATCGGGACGTGCCAACTAGTGAATTTCCACGGTCGCCCGCAAAGTTAACAACACGCTAGTTGCTTTAAGCTCGTCATTTAATAATATTACCTTCTTAAATTCGGGTGCACATTTATGTGACCCAAATCCAAGTCCCAACGGTGTTAAAATATGTCAAAAACCACGGGTGCATTTATATGACGTGGTTCGAGATATGTTTTAATAACGTTGCAATTCTCCTTAAAATTAAATAAAAGCGGTAAATAATTTAAAATTGCACTATAGGTTGAAACATGTGTTAAAATCAGGTAATAGGCCAAATATGATAGTTTAAGCGACCGTGCTAGAACCACGGAATCCGGGGGTGCCTAACACCTTCCCCCGGGTTAACAGAATTCCTTACTCAAGAATTTCTGGTTCGCAGACTTCACTTGGAAAGTCGAAAATTTCCTCGATTTGGGATTCAAAATAAATCGGTGACTTGGGACACCAAAAGCCAAACCTATCCCAAGTGGTGACTCTGAATAAATAAATAATCCCATTTTGAATAATATCACTTTAATTGGAAAAACTCCCTTATACATTACCCTTCAGGGTAGGTATATAAAAAAGGAGGTGTGACAGGTTCTGGACAGCATTCATCTGTGACGGGTTCGGGATAGTATTCATTTGTACCTGTGGAGGGTTGAAACTGGTGGACTCTTTTTTTGCAAAACAAGTTTTTCAATAAAGAAAATCAACGGACAAAAGCCCCTTTTATGCTACTTTAGCAAAAATGGTCGTTTTTGTAAACGTGGCCCCTTCACAATTCCAAACAAATTTTGAGGTCGGGGGAAAGTATTTTATGAAAGACACCTTACAGACAGACTTGCCCGTTCTTCCCGAAAATAGGCCTTCGACAATTAGAGGATAATCTAAGGCTATTCCGGTAAGAAAGACTTAAAAATACAACCGAAACTGGGTCGGCTTATTCTTTTGACCAAATCCCTAAACTACACTTTACTTGATTATTATTTATTTTTTTAAAATGAGGCCGAACCTTATGTGGGTTGCCTACGTATCCCACATCCGGTGAGAATCAGACCTGCATAGTTCGGGAAGTTTTGACACAATTAAAAATGATATTTGACTCACTCTTTTTTTTTTTTTAAATTCCTTTTCCTCTCTTTTTTTTTTTCAAAAATTTTGGCAGAGTTTCGAGATATTTTGAAATACCGGGATTTTTTAGAATCGGGTAAATTCTCTATCCTACCTCACTCTTGGTTTTTCTCTTTATTTCCTTTTCCTAGCCGGTCAATATGCAAGCCAAAACAAATAAATATTCAAATAGCACGTAGGATGCATCAGGATGGTCTTTATTTTGGGTACACCTGTCCTAGACGGACCCAACCCCTGTGTTGAGTCCCCAAGGTCAAATGCACGTGATACAAATGTGACGACCCAAAGGTTCATCACCTGTTTCCTCATTCATTCTGTGCTTCCGAGGCCTTGAAAACCTTATTTTTACTTGCCTCGATTTGCGTGCGCAGTTCGGGCGCGTAGCCGGAAAGCTTTTATGTTGAAATATGTGAATTCTGTGAAAAATTTGAAGAATTTTGATATTAATATGTTTAAGGTTGACTTCGGTCAACATTTTTGGTAAACGGACCCGGACTCGAGATTGGACGGTCCCGGAAGGTCCGTAGAAAATATGGGACTCGGGCATGTGCCCGGAGTCAAATTCCGAGGTCTAGAGCCCGAGAAATGAATTTTTCTGTGAAATTGTTTTTCTGAAATTATTAAGGAAAATGGAAATGAAAATTGATTAAAAGACTGTGGTATCGGGCTCGTATTTTGGTTCCGACGCCTGGTACAAGTCTTAAATATGTGTTAAGCGCTTTCTGTAAAGTTTGGTCGAAATCGGACGTCGTTTGACGTGTTTCGGACCTAAATGTCTAAAGTTGGAAGTTCATGAATTTTGAAATGAAAATGATGAGTTTGAGGCTTGATTCAATGATTTTGATGTTATTTTGGCAATTTGATCGATCGAGTAAGTTCGTAGGATGTTATTGAGTTAGTGTGTGTGTTTGGTTAGGAGCCCCGAGGGCTCGGGATTGAATTGGAGGTGGTTCGGGGTGTTTTTACACTTGGAAATAGGATCAGATTTTCTGTTGCAGACCTTTGTTCTTCGCGAACGCGGCCCTAGGCACGCGTTCGCAGTGCCTTGTTATCTCCTCCATCGCGTTCGCGTGTTCCCTACCGTGATCGCTTAAGCTAAATTCAAACCCCAGTATTTCCCTTCATCGCGTTCGCGTTCTGGCCGTCGCGATCGCGATGGTCTATTCTGTTCTCTATCGCGTTCGCGTCCCTATGCACGCGTTCGCGTAGGCCAATCTTGGACCCCCCAATAGTTCTTCTACGCGATCGCGTATTCCTCCACGCGATCGCGATGACCAGTCAGTGGAACCCTTCGCGATCGCATCCCTGTTTCCGCGATCGCGTAGGGCAATTTTGCCCAGCGATTTTTTTTAAAAACAGAAACAGTAGCTACGGGTTTTATCACAAAAACACACGAAACCCTTTCTTCTCCAAGCACTTAGGCGTCCATTAAAGCTCCCTTTCATCAAAACTTCTTGGGTAAGCATTGTTCAACTTGTTTCCTTCGATTTTCTTCATTAATTAGTGAATTCCTAGCCCTAAAAACATGAAATCAAGGTAGAAATTATGGGTTTTGGGTAGAGTTAGGGTTTTGAGAATTTTGGGTGATTCAACCTCAATTTTGGGTCGAATCTTAAAACAAATTATATATTTGCACTCCTAGGGTTATGGGTGATTGAGTTTTGGTCCGAGCCTCGAGTTTGGACCATGTGGGCCCGGTGTCTAATTTCGGGATTTTTGGAATAATGGTAGGAAATTCATATCTAGGCTATGGGATGTTACAATTGAGTCTTTATTGATATTATTAAATTGATTATGCCTAGATATCACTGAATTGGAGGTTGAATCACGAGGTAAAGCAATAGTTGAGGATTAAGCGGATTTCAAGGCTTTGAGGTAAGTGTTTGGTTTAACCCTAGCTTGAGGGAATAGGAGTTGAATCTTGTTGTTAATTGCTGTGTGATCGAGTACGATGAATAGGCATGGTGACGAGTATCTATACATTGGTGTCTAGCATGACCGTGAGTCCTTACAATGTGATTATCATGATTTGGTTGTGAACTCCGTGTTTATTGGAGGATTTCTATATGTTGTGAATAACATGTGAACGGTAATAGGATCATTTGATTCCTGGAGCATTGGCTCGAATTGTGATACGAATATTGAAAGTATACGAAAAGACTTGATTCTTTGGAGCGTTGGCTCAAAATAGTAAAGTGAATTAAAAGATAAGAAAAGTAAGAAAGAGAAAGCGTTGTTGATTATTCCCTTGCCGGGATGTTTGGTTGCATTTGTTGAATTTTTTCCCTTGCCCGGATGTCTGTCAAATATTTGCTTATTTTTATGCCCCTTTATTGTGACTGTTGTTTGAGGAGTCGGACTGTACCATCATATTGAGGATCGGGTTGCGCGCCGCAACAATAATATGTGAGGATCAGGTTGCGCGCCGCAACAATGATATATGATAAGTGATATGGGTCGGGCTGCACGCCGCAACAATGATATTGTGGAGCGGGTTGCACGCCGCAACAATGGTAATTATGGAGCGGGTTGCACGCCGCAACAATTATTGAGGCTATGTGTTTACATTTGAGTATTGATTCTTTGTTCACTGTGAACCCAAGTTGTTTTAGTTGTTACTCTGGATTATTGTTGTTATTGTAACTCCCCATAGCACGTTCCCCCTCCCATGATGGTAATTGCTTGTATTTGATTTCCGCTGTATATTTATGACTGCACAGGTTTATGTGGTGTCCAGTCTAGCCTCGTCACTACTTCGCCGGGGTTAGGCTAGACACTTACCAGCACATGGGGTCGGTTGTGCTGATGCTACACTTCTGTGCATTTTTTGCACAGGTCCAGGTTTTGAGGAACAGCAGCAGCAGTAGTTCGGAAGCAGGCGATTCATATTCACGAGACTGAGGTAGCCTTGCAGGCGTCCGCAGGCCCGGCGTCTCTTCTTTATATTTTTCCTTTTGACTGTTGCCTCATCGTTTCGAGACAGACAGCTGTTATATTTCTTTCAGACCTTTGTATTTAGTTTATTCTTAGTGGTTCGTGAGTAATGTGACACCAAATCTTGGGTAGAGGTTGTTTTGACTATTCCGCGTTTTAAATTATCATTTAAGACAACTTCGCTATTTCTTATTAGACTTATGTTCTATATTGATGTTATAAACTGTTAAAGATAATTGCTAGTGATGGAAAGGTAATTAAGTTGGCTTGCCTAGCTACCACGAGTAGGCGCCATCACGACTCTGATGGTGGGAAATCCAGGTCGTGACAAGTTGGTATCAGAGCACTAGGTTACATAGGTCTCACAACTCACGAACAAACTTAGTAGAGTCTGAGGGGTAGGTACGGAGACGTCTGTACTTGTTCCCCAGAGTCTATTGAGTTAGGAAAAATCTCTCATCTGTTCTTTCTTGTCGTGCGATTTGGTTTCTTAAATGCTGATTGAATTTCCACTCTGTTCTTTCGCAGATGGCGAGAACACGCGCTTCCTCATCCTCCGATCAGCAGTCCGAGCCCCAGGCAGCTCCCGCTAGGGGCAGAGGACGTGGCCATGCTAGGGGCCGAGGTAGGGGCAGGGCCCAGCCACCAGCAGCCACACCAGTGGCGGACCCTCAGGTTGGCCTTGACGAGGAGGTTCCGGCCCCAGCTCAGACAGTTCCGGTGGGCCCAGCTCAGGTCCCAGAGGGGTTTATTGCTACCTCAGTTCTTCAGGACGCCTTGGTCCCCGGTTGGTTGGCCTCATGGAGAATGTCACCCGAGCAGGATTGTTTCCTGCAGCACCAGCCACTTCCCAGGCTGGAGGAGGAGCCCAGACTCCTGCTGCACGTACTCCGGAGCAGGTAGCTCCCCAGACTCAGTTTCCACCAGCTCAGACAGCTGTGGCAGTTCAGCCGGGAGTAGTTGCACAGGTCGGTGATGGAGCGGCTATGTCCGCTGATGCTTTGTGGAGGCTGGACAGATTCACCAAGCTTTTCACTACTACATTCAGCGGAGCTTCTTCTGAGGACCCCCAGGATTTCTTATATAGCTACCACGAGGTTCTTCGAAACATGGGCATTCTGGAGTCCAATGGAGTTGATTTTGCGGCTTTTCGTCTATCTGGATCCGCCAAGACTTGGTGGAGGGATTACTGTTTAGCCAGACCAGCAGGGTCGCCGCCTTTGACTTGGGATCAGTTTTCAAAGTTGTTCCTGGAGAAGTTTCTCCCCGTTACTCAGAGGGATGCTTATCGGAGGCAGTTCGAGTGCCTCCAGCAGGGGTCTATGACAGTCACTCAGTATGAGACCCGGTTTATCGATCTAGCTCGCCATGCCCTCGTCATACTTCCCACTGAGAGGGAGAAGGTGAGGAGATTTATTGACGGTTTGATCCAGCCCATTCGTCTTCAGATGGCCAGAGAGGCGGGTAGTGACATTACGTTTCAGGAGGCGGCCAATGTGTCCCAGAGGATCGAGATGGTTCTACCACAAGGGGGTGGTCATAGGTCAGACAAGAGACCCCGTCACTCAGGTCGATTCAGTGGTGCCTCACCTGGAGGCAGGGATTCTTATGATAGGGGTCAGTCTTCCAGGCCCTTTTAGTCAGCCCTCCAGGCTTCGCAGGGTGCTCCAGGCGATCGTGGTTCTCGTGGGCAGTATTCTGATCAGCAGCCCATCAGTGCACAGCCCCTTCAGAGTTTTCGTGGAGGTCACTCGGGTCGTCAGGGCCAGTCTCATCGTACAGAGGGATGTTATGAGTGTGGCGAGTATGGTCACATCAGGAGAGCCTGCCCGAGATTGAGGGGTACACAGTCGCAGCAGCAGGGTCCTCGCCCCATGATTCAGGCACCAGGTGACCCCCAGCCTGCCCAGCCAGCCAGGGGCGGGGGTAGGGATCATAGAGGTGGAGGTTGAGACCGTAGAGGTGGAGGCCGGACCGCCAGAGGTAGGGGTCAGCCGCTAGCCGATCGTCCCAGAGACATGGTTCAGGGAGGTGGGGCTGATCCCCCAGTTTTATGCTTTACCAGCCAGACCAGAGGCCGAGTCGTCAGATGCCGTTATTACAGGTACTATTCTGGTTTGCGATAGAGATGCCTCAGTGCTATTTGACCCTGGGTCTACATATTCATATGTGTCATCTTATTTTGCACCCTGCCTGGCTATGTCTAGTTATGCTTTGGACGTTCCTGTTTATGTATCTACACCGGTGGGTGACTCTATAGTAGTCGACCGGGTGCATCGTTCCTGTGTGGTGGTGTTTGAAGGTCTAGAGACCCGTGTTGATTTACTGCTTTTAGATATGGTGGATTTCAACGTTATATTGGGGATGGATTGGTTGTCCCCGTATCATGCCATCTTAGATTGTCACGCTAAGACCGTGACCTTGGCTTTGCCAGAATTGCCCCAACTAGAGTGGAGAGGGACTTCGGGTCATGCCACTCGCAGTGTTATTACATATGTCAAGGCTCGACGCATGGTCGAGAAGAGGTGTTTAGCTTATCTGGTGTATGTTCGAGACTCCAGCGCAGAGGTTCCTTCTATTGACTTAGTTCCTATTGTTCGAGAGTTCCCTGAGGTTTTCCCTTCAGACCTGCCGGGCATGCCGCCCGACAGAGATATTGATTTCTGTATTGATCTGGCTCCGGGCACGCAGCCCATTTCTATTCTGCCGTATCGCATGGCCCCGCCAGAGTTGAAGGAGTTAAAGGACCAGTTGCAGGAATTACTAGAGAAGGGTTTTATCAGGCCTAGTGTTTCTCCTTGGGGTGCGCCGGTGTTATTTGTGAAGAAGAAGGATGGTTCGATGCGGATGTGTATTGACTACCGACAGTTGAACAAGGTGACGATAAAGAACAAGTACCCATTGCTGAGAATTGATGATTTGTTTGACCAGCTTCAGGGAGAAAAGGTGTTTTCAAAGATAGACTTGAGATCTGGCTATCATCAGCTGAAGATTAGGGCGTCTGATGTCCCTAAGACGGCGTTCCGCACTCGGTATGGGCACTATGAGTTTTTAGTCATGTCATTTGGTTTGACCAATGCCCCAGTAGCGTTTATGGAGTTGATGAATCGAGTGTTCAGGCCATATCTAGACTTATTCGTGATAGTCTTCATTGATGACATCTTGGTGTACTCTCGCAGCCAAGAAGAGCACGAGCAACACCTCAGAGTGGTTCTTCAGACTCTGAAAGATAGTCAATTATATGCTAAGTTTTCGAAGTGCAAGTTCTGGTTGAGTTCGGTTGCATTTCTGGGTCATATTGTATCAGCAGAGGGTATTCAGGTGGACCCGAAGAAGATTGAGGCAGTCAAGAATTAGCCTCGACCAGCTTCATCGACCAAGATTCGGAGTTTCTTGGGGTTAGCAGGTTATTACCGTCGGTTCGTGGAGGGATTTTCTTCTATTGCAGCCCCGATGACCAGATTGACCCAGAAGGGTGCCCAGTTCAGATGGTCAGATGAGTGTGAGGCGAGCTTCCAGAAGCTCAAGACAGCTCTGACCACGGCACCGGTGTTGGTTTTGCCCACGGGTTCAGGGCCTTACACGGTCTATTGCGATGCTTCCCGTATTGGACTTGGAGCAGTATTGATGCAGGATGGCAAAGTTATTGCTTATGCTTCGAGACAGTTGAAGATCCACGAGAAAAATTATCCGGTTCATGATCTAGAGTTGGCAGCGGTTGTTCATGCTTTAAAGATTTGGAGGCATTATCTATATGGTGTGACGTGTGAGGTGTACACGGATCACAAGAGCCTGCAGTATCTGT